>NC_052315.1:5025830-5268330 GCF_016432855.1 Salvelinus namaycush
AGCCCTCTCCTGACCTCCGTTCGGCAAATCCGACCACGACGCCATCTTGCTCCTACCATCTTATAGGCAGAAACTCAAACAGCATGTACCAATGACAATAACCATTCAACGCTGGTCTGACCAATCGGAATCGACATTTCAAGATTGTTTTGATCACTCGGACTAGGATATGTTCCGGTCAGCCTCAGAGAACAACGTCGATCTATACGCTGACTCGGTGAGTGACTTTATTAGGAAAGGCATTGGAGATATTGTACCCACTGTGACTATTAAAACCTACCCTAACCAGAAACCGTGGATGGATGGCGGCATTCGCGTAAAACTGAAAGCACGAACCACCACATTTAACTATGGAAAGGGGTCTGGAAATATGGCTGAATATAAACCGTGTAGTTATTCCCTCCGCAAGGCAATCAAACAAGCAAAATGCCGGTACTGTAATGCCCGGGGTGTAGTGGATGAAGGAGTCAAACGCAGGAGACAGAGAGTTCAGAGTAGCGTTCCAATTTAATTCCCCACACAGGTGAAAACACGACGCTACTCTAAAAGTAATGCTCCACCACATAAAGTGAGAAACACGAAATCACAAGAACCAACGTACACGAACCGTGACACACAAGAATGTACTAACTGTACACACAACAATCCCGCACACCCAGCAGGCCGGGCTGCTGGGTAATAAAGCCCCACAAATCACCCTAACCACAAACAGGTGTAACCACTAAACAAAAAGGGAGGGGGAGGAAAAGTCAGTAGCAGCTAGTAGGCCGGTGACGACGACCACCGAGCGCCACCCGAACAGGAAGGGGAGCCACCTTCGGTGGGAGTCGTTACAGGTACAGAGACAAAGTGGAGCCGCAATTCAAAGGCTCAGACGCTTCCAGACAAACTAAACACCTTCTTTGCCTGCTTTGAGGATAATACAGTGCCAACATCGCGGCCCGCAAACAAGGACTGCCCCCCCCCTCCTCTCTCTGTGGCCGACGTAAGTAAAACATTTAAAAGTGTTAACCCTCGCAAGGCTGCTGGCCCAGACGTCATCCCTAGCCATGTCCTCAGAGCATATGCAGACCAGCTGGCTGGTGTGTTTACGGACATATTCAATCGCCCCCTATCCCAGTCTGCTGTCCCACATGCTTCAAGATGGCCACCATTGTTCCTGTACCCAAGAAGGCAAAGATAACTGAACTAAATGACTACCCCGTAGCACTCACTTCTGTCATCATGAAGTGCTTTGAGAGACTAGTTATCAGAAGCTAGTCAAGGATCATATCACCTCCACCTCCACCGCCCCAACAGGTCAACAGACGATGCAATCGCCATCACACTGCCCTATCCCATCTGGACAAGAGGAATACTTATGCAAGAATGCTGTTCATTGAATACAGCTCAGCATTCAACACCATAGTACCCTCCAAGCTCATCATCAAGCTGAAGTCCCTGGGTCTCAACCCCTCCCTGTGCAATTGGATCCTGGACTTCATGACGGGCCGCCCCCAGGTGGTGAAGGTAGGAAACAACATCTCCACTTCACTGATCCTTAACACAGGGGCCCCACAAGGGTGCGTGCTCAGCCCCTTCCTGTACTCCCTGTTCACCCACGACTGCGTGGCCATGCACGCCTCAAACTCAATCATCAAGTTTGCAGATGACACAACAGTAGTGGGCTTGACACCTATAGCACCCAATGTCACAGGAAGGCAAAAAAAGATCATCAAAGACAACAACCAGCCAAGCCACTGCCTGTTCACACCGCTACCATCCAGAAGGCGAGGTCAGTACAGGTGCATCAAAGCTGGGACCGAGAGACTGAAAAACAGCTTCTATCTCAAGGCCATCAGACTGCTAAACAGCAATCAGTAACTCAGAGAGGCTGTTGCCTACATGGAGACCCAATCACTGGACACTTTTAATAAATGGATCACTAGTCACTTTAAACAATACCACTTTAATAATGTTTACATATCTTACATTACTCATATGATATGTATATACTGTATTTTATACCATCTTTTGCACCTTGCCTATGCCGCTCGGCCATCGCTCATCTGTACATATTCTCATTCACCCCTTTTAGATTTGTGTGTATTAGGTAGTTGTTGTGAAATTGTTAGATTACTTGTTAGATATTACTGCACTGTCGGAACTAGAAGCACAAGGATTTCGCTACACTCTCATTAACATCTGCTAATCACGTGTATGTGACCAATAACATTTGATTTGTTTTGAATATGGTAGTGAGAGGAAGCCCATTGGCGGGCAGTGGGAGAAGATGGAACGAGATGGATTTTGGCCGACTGTGAGGGTGTTGGTGAATGGAAAAAATGCAGAGTCAGGCGCAGGACACAGATATGAGTAATAATCCCAAATTTACTCAAAATATAAGTAAAGTTCCAACTAACAGCACGAACCCACATGACAAACAATAACGCACAAAACAGAGAGGGAAGTCAGAGGGTTAAATAAGGAACATAATTAATGGAATGGAAACCAGGTGTGTATAATAAAGACAAAACAAAACGAAAATGAAACATGGATCGGTGGTGACTAGAAAGCCGGTGACATTGACCGCCGAACGCCGCCAGAACAAGGAGAGGGACCAATTTCGGCCGAAGTCGTGACACCGACATTTTGTAAATCTTCTCATCAATTAAACATTTGATCTCAATATAGTGTTTATGTTCCCAAAACTAGAATCCGTTATGAACACAACGGACAAAGTTTTGTAGACTTTACCCTTTGCAAATGTTTTAAAAAATCGCAATGTTTAGAAGGAGTGCATAGGTGAATTGAGTTATTGCACACGCTCAGTTCACAGAGTAGGCGTTCCCTAATGGAAATATGCAGATGCATAATAGAATGCGCCAATAGGATATCGCTAGCACGTGCTAGAGGAGAAATGCTAAGCATCCTGTGAGAGAGATGCTGGAATAGGCTAACCATTTGCTAATCGCTGATGTTAGCACTTGCTAAATGGTTGGAGTCTTCATAAATGGTTGGAGTCTTCAGAGGTCGTCGACAACATTTGGCTTAATACCATCAGCAAACACGCCAATGACTGTTCTGGACGGATGCGAAAGCAGTACTACTCTAAAACAAACCCTGAACATCTAGTACAGGGCAGCAGCCATCTATCTAAATAGATATTTTACAGACGCCATTTTTCAATAAAGACTATATTTGTTATCAGAATTCAGTTACTTTCATAAAAAAAAGTCTGATTCACTGAGGAAAAACTGAAATGAAAGTGTAAAGTTTGAGGTGAAAATCGGGACTTTTTTACTCTGCGCCTGGCCCTTTCTCCCTTTCCAGGGTCATCTCTCCTGGTCCTTCTCCTCCCCGCTCCTCTTCCAGTCATGTGAGAGAAGTCAGGAATGGCAGGATAATCATACCCGAATATACTGAACAAATATATAAACACAACATGCAGCAATTTCTAAGATTTTACTGAGTTACAGTTCATATAAGGAAATCAGTTCATTTAAATAAATTCATTAGACCCTAATGCATTTCACATGAATGGGAATACAGATATGCATCTGTTGGTCTCAGAAACCTTAAAAAGATAAAAAGCAGGGGCGTGGATCAGAAAACCAGTCAGTATCAGGTGTGACCACCATTTGCCTCATGCAGCGCAACACATCTCCTTCGCATAGAGTTGATCAGGCTGTTGATGATGGCCTGTGGAATGTTGTCCCATGTTGTGTGAAGTTGCCGGATATTGTCGGGAACTGGAACACGCTGTCGTACACGTCGATCAAGAGCATCCCAAACATGGTCAATGGGTGACATGTCTGGTGACTACTGTATGCAGGCCAGGGAGGAACTGAAACATGTTCAGCTTCCAGGAATTTCTTGTGACATGGGGCTGTGCATTATCATGCTGAAATATGAGGTGATAGCGGCAGATGAATGGTACGACAATTGGCCTCAGGATCTCGTCACAGTATCTCTGTGCATTCAAATTGCATATCAAGAAAATTAAACTGTGTTCGTTGTCCGTAGCTTATGCCTGCCCCATACCATAACCCCACCGCCACCATGGGACACTCTGTTCACAACAATGACATCAGCAAACCGCATCGCCCACACAACGCCATACGGTCTGCCATCTATCCAGTACAGTTGAAACCGGGATTCATCCGTGAAGAGCACACTTCTCCAGCATGCCAGTGGCCATCGAAGGTGAGCATTTGCCCTCTGAATTCGGTCACGACATCGAACTGCAGTCAGGTCAAGACCCTGGAGAGGACGACAAGCACGCAGGTGAGCTTCCCTGAGATGGTTTCTGACAGTTTGTGCAGAAATTCTTCAGTTCTGCAAACCCACAGTTTCAACAACTGTCAGGGTGGCTGGTCTCAGATGATCTTGCAGTAGAAGAAGCCGGATGTGGAGGTCCTCTGCTGGCGTGGTTACACGTGGTCTGAGGTTGTGAGGCGGGTTTGATATACTGCCAAATTCTCTAAAACGACATTGGAGGAGGCTTACAGTAGAGAAATAAAAAATTAAATGATCTGGCAATAGTGCTGGTGGACATTCCTGCAGTCAGCATGACGATTGCATACTCCCTCAAAACTTGAGACATCTGTGACATTGTGTTGTGTAACAAAACGGCACATTTTAGAGTGGCCATTTATTGTCCCCAGCACAAGGTGCATCTGTGTTATGACCATGCTGTTTAATCAGCTTCTTGATATCCCACACCTGTCAGTTAGATGGATTATCTTGGGAAAGGAGAAATGCTCACTAACAGGGATGTAAACACATTTATGCACAACATTTGAGAGAAATAAGCTTATTGTACATATAGAACATGACTGAGAACATGACATCTTTTATTTCTGCTCATGAAACATGGGACCAACACTTTACATGTTACGTTTATATTTTTGTTCAGTGTAAGAAGAAATATTGAAAGCAGCCATAACACACACCGGATCCCCCCCCCCACATTTCCCTAAAAATGAACACAGCACACTTTAGTATCATCAGGCTTTTCACACTTTATATTCCTCCTCTGCTCCTCTTCTCCTCTCTGTTCCGCTTCTCTCCTCTCTACTCCTCTTCTCTGCTCCTCTTCTCTCCTCCTCTTCTCTCCTCTCTGCTCCTCTTCTCTCCTCCTCTCTCCTCTTCTCTCCTCTCTACTCCTCCTCTGCTCCTCTTCTCTCCTCCTCGCTCTGCTCCTCTTCTCTCCTCCTCTCTCCTCTACTCCTCCTCTGCTCCTCTTCTCTCCTCTATGCTCCTCTTCTCTCCTCCTCTTCTCTCCTCTCTGCTCCTCTTCTCTCCTCCTCTCTCCTCTTCTCTCCTCTCTACTCCTCCTCTGCTCCTCTTCTCTCCTCTCTGCTCCTCTTCTCTCCTCCTCTTCTCTCCGCTCTGCTCCTCTTTTCTCCTCCTCTCTCCTCTTCTCTCCTCTCTACTCCTCCTCTGCTCCTCTTCTCTCCTCTCTGCCCCTCTTCTCTCCTCTCTACTCCTCCTCTGCTCCTCTTCTCTCCTCTCTGCCCCTCTTCTCTCCTCCTCTCTCCTCTTCTCTCCTCTCTGTCCCTCTTTTCTACTCTTCTCTTCTCTCTGACCCTCTTCTCTCCTCTCTGCTACTCTTCTCTCCTCTCTACTCCTCTTCTATCCTCCTCTGCTCCTCTTCTCTCCTCTCTGCCTGTCTTCTCTGCTCCTCCTCTCTCCTCTCTGCCCCCTCTCTTCTCTCTGACCCTCTTCTCTCCTCTCTGCTCCTCTTCTCTCCTCCTTTCTGCTCCTCTTCGCTCCTCTCTGCTCCTCTTCTCTCCTTTCTGCTCCTCTTCTCTCCTCTCTACCCCTCTTCTCTCCTCTCTGCTCCTCTTCGCTCCTTTCTGCTCCTCTTCTCTCCTCATCTGCTCCTCTTATTATCTATCTGCTCCTCTTCTCTCCTCTCTACTCCTCTTCTCTCCTCTCTACGCATCTCCTCTCCTCTCTCCTCCTCTACTCTCCTCTCTACTCCCCTTCTCACTCTACTCCTCTTCTCTCCTCTCTACTCCTCTATCCTCCTCTCCTCTCTACTATTCTTCTCTTCTCTCTGCTCCTCTCCTCTCCTCCCCTCTTCTCTCCTCTCTGCTCCTCTTCTCTCCTTTCTGCTCCTCTTCTCTCCTCTCTACCCCTCTTCTCTCCTCTCTGCTCCTATTCTCTCCTTTCTGCTCCTATTCTCTCCTCCTCTGCTCCTCTTATTACTTCTCTGCTCCTCTTCTCTCCTCTCTACTCCCCCTTTCTCTCTACTCCTCTTCTCTTCTCTCTACTCATCTGCTCTCCTCTCTGCTCCTCTCCTCTCTCCTCCTCTACTCTCCTCTCTACTCCCCTTCTCTCCTCTCTACTCCTCTTCTCTCCTCTCTGCTCCTCCTCTTCTCTCCTCTCTGCTCCTCTCCTCTCTGCTATTCTTCTTCTCTCTGCTCCTCTTCTCTCCTCTCTGCTCCTCTTCTCTCCTCTCTGCTCCTCTTCTCTCCTCTCTGCTATTCTTCTCTCCCCTCTACTCTCTTCTCTCCCCTCTACTTCCTCTTCTTCTTTGTGCATGCTGGGCTGGGCTGTGGCAGGACCAGTGTGTGTTAACAACGGGGCCATGTGTTTGCTAATGATCTCCCACACCTGTGCATCTACTGCCATAACAATTCAATATTATTTTATTAACACTCCAAAGAGGTTTGTCAAGGTTAATCAAAAACATTGTCACTGACGATGCAACGGTACCATAAAAATCGATACACTTCATCATAAACAACCAGGAACGGGTTGTTTATACATAAACAGACCAATGAATTGCCTCATAAACTATAGAAAGATTAGAAGAACAAGAAAGGTGATTTGTATCATTTTTTTAATGATTTGATACCTGAGGATCGATATGTACCCAGAGAAACAGAGAAACAAAGAAAGGAGAGAGGAGAGAGGTGGGGTTTTTGAAACAACAGCATGTGGCGTGGAGGATTTGAATTATATTTGAATTGACTTGAGGATCCCAGACAGGTCTCTCCCAGTCATCTCCTTATATGCAGCAGACTGTGACCTGCTCTGTCCTGTTTTGTTCAGTCCTGTCCTACCCTGTTCTGTCCTGTCCTGTCATGTCCTGTCCTGTTCTGTTCTGTTCTGTCCTGTCCTGCTCTATTCTGTTCTGTTCTGTCCTGTCCTGCTCTATTCTGTTCTGTTCTGTCCTGTCCTGCTCTATTCTGTACAGTCATGTCCTGTCCTGTTCTGTTCTGTACAGTCATGTCCTGTCCTGTTCTGTTCTGTACAGTCATGTCCTGTCCTGTTCTGTTCTGTACAGTCATGTCCTGTCCTGTTCTGTTCTGTACAGTCCTGTTCTGTCCTGTCCTGTTCTGCTCTGTCATGTCCTGTTCTGTCCTGTCCTGTCCTGTCCTGTCCTGTCCTGTCCTGTCCTGTCCTGTCCTGTCCTGCTCTGTCCTGTCCTGTCCTGTCCTGTTCTGTACAGTCCTGTTCTGTTCTGTCCTGCTCTATTCTGTTCTGTCCTGCTCTATTCTGTCCTGCTCTATTCTGTTCTGTCCTGCTCTATTCTGTCATGTCCTGTCCTGTTCCTTTGTCCTGTCCTGTTCCTTTGTCCTGTCCTGTTCCTTTGTCCTGTCCTGTTCCTTTGTCCTGTCCTGTTCCTTTGTCCTGTCCTGTTCCTTTGTCCTGTCCTGTCCTGTCCTGTCCTGTCCTGTCCTGTTCTGTTCTGTTCTGTTCTGTTCTGTTCTGTTCTGTTCTGTTCTGTTCTGTTCTGTTCTGTTCTGTTCTGTTCTGTCCTGTCCTGTCCTGTCCTGTCCTGTCCTGTCCTGTCCTGTCCTGTCCTGTCCTGTTCTGTTCTGTTCTGTTCTGTTCTGTTCTGTTCTGTTCTGTTCTGTTCTGTCCTGTCCTGTCCTGTCCTGTCCTGTCCTGTCCTGTCCTGTCCTGTCCTGTTCTGTTCTGTTCTGTTCTGTCCTGTTCTGTCATGTTTGTCCTGTTTTGTTCTGTCTTGTCCTGTTCTGTTCTGTTCTGTCCTGTTCTGTCCTGTCCTATCCTGTTCTGTCCTGTTCTGTCCTGCTCTATTCTGTCATGTTTTGTCCTGTTTTGTTCTGTTCTGTCTTGTGCTGTTCTGTCCTGTTCTGTCCTGCTCTGTCCTGTCCTCTCCTGCTCTGTCCTGTCCTGTCCTGTTCTGCTCTGTCCTGTTCTGTCCTGCTCTGTCCTGTCCTCTCCTGGTCTGTCCTGTCCTCTCCTGGTCTGTCCTGTCCTGTTCTGCTCTGTTCTGCTCTGTCCTGTCCTGTTCTGCTCTGTCCTGTTCTGTCCTGCTCTGTAATGTTCTGTCCTGCTCTGTCCTGTTCTGTCCTGTTCTGTCCTGCTCTGTTCTGTCCTACCTGTTCTGTCCTGTTCTGTCCTGTTCTGTCCTGTCCTGTTCTGTCCTGTCCTGTTCTGTCCTGTTCTGTCCTGTACAGTCCTGTTCTGTACAGTCCTGTTCTGTTCTGTCCTGTTCTGTTCTGTCCTGTTCTGTCCTGCTCTGTCCTGTTCTGTCCTGTCCTGCTCTGTCCTGTTCTGTCCTGCTCTGTCCTGTCCTCTCCTGGTCTGTCCTGTCCTCTCCTGGTCTGTCCTGTCCTCTCCTGGTCTGTCCTGTCCTGTCTGCTCTGTCCTGTCTGTCCTGCTCTGTATGTCTGTCCGCTCTGTCTGTTCTGTCCTGTCTGTTCTGCCTGTCTCTCTGTTCTGTCCTACCTGTTCTGTCCTGTTCTGTCCTGTCCTGTCCTGTTCTGTTCTGTCATGTCCTGTTCTGTTCTGTTCTGTTCTGTCCTGTTCTGTCCTGTCCTGTTCTGTTCTGTTCTGTTCTGTCCTGTTCTGTCCTGTTCTGTACAGTCCTGTTCTTTCCTGCTCTGTCATGTTCTGTCCTGCCCTGTACTGTTCTGTCCTGTCCTGTTCTGTCCTGACCTGCTCTGTCCTGTTCAGTCCTTTCCTGTTCTGTCCTGTCTTGTTCTGTCCTGTTCTCTCTTGTCTTGACCTGCTCTGACCTGTTCTGCTCTGTCCTTTTCTGTCCTGCGCTCTGACCTGTTCTCTCCTGTTCTGTCATGTCCTGTCATGTCCTGTCATGTCCTGTCATGTCCTGTTCTGTTGTTCTGTTCTTTTCTGTCCTGCTCTATTCTGTCATGTTTGTCCTGTTTTGTTCTGTCTTGTCCTGTCCTATCCTGTTCTGTCCTGTTCTGTCCTGCTCTATTCTGTCATGTTTTGTCCTGTTTTGTTCTGTCTTGTCCTGTCCTGTCCTGTCCTGTTCTGTCCTGCTCTGTCCTGGTCTGTCCTGTCCTCTCCTGGTCTGTCCTGTCCTGTTCTGCTCTGTCCTGTCCTGTTCTGCTCTGTCCTGCTCTGTCCTGTTCTGTCCTGCTCTGTCCTGGTCTGTCCTGTCCTCTCCTGGTCTGTCCTGTCCTGTTCTGCTCTGTCCTGTTCTGCTCTGTCCTGTCCTGTTCTGCTCTGTCCTGTTCTGTCCTGCTCTGTCCTGTTCTGTCCTGTTCTGTCCTGTTCTGCTCTGTCCTGTTCTGTCCTGCTCTGTCCTGTTCTGTCCTGCTCTGTCCTGCTCTGTCCTGGTCTGTCCTGTCCTCTCCTGGTCTGTCCTGTCCTGTTCTGCTCTGTCCTGTCCTGTTCTGCTCTGTCCTGTTCTGTTCTGCTCTGTCCTGTTCTGTCCGTCCTGTCCTGTTCTGCTCTGTCCTATTCTGCTCTGTCCTGTCCTGTTCTGCTCTGTCCTGTCCTGTTCTGCTCTGTCCTGTTCTGTCCTGTTCTGTCCTGTTCTGCTCTGTCCTGTCCTGTTCTGCTCTGTCCTGTTCTGTCCTGCTCTGTCCTGCTCTGTCCTGCTCTGTCCTGGTCTGTCCTGTCCTCACCTGGTCTGTCCTGTCCTGTTCTTCTCTGTCCTGTCCTGTTCTGCTCTGTCCTGCTCTGTCCTGCTCTGTCCTGTTCTGTCCTGTTCTGCTCTGATTTCTCATGTTCTGTCATGTTTGCTCTGTCCTGTTCTGATGTGTCCGCTAGTCCTGCTCTGTCCTGCTTGTCTGCTCTGTCCTGTTCTATTCTGTTCTGTTCCTGTTCTGTCCTGTTCTGCTCTGTCCTGTTCTGTCCTGTACTGTACAGTCCTGTTTTTCCTGCGCTGTCATGTCTGTCATGTTCTGTCTCTGTCCTGTTCTGTCCTGCTCTGTCAATCAATCAATCAATCAAGTTTATTTTATATAGCCCTTCGTACATCAGCTAATGTCCTGTTCTGTCCTGTTCTGTCCTGTTCTGTCCTGCTCTGTCCTGTTCTGTCCTGCTCTGTCCTGTTCTGTTCTGCTCTGTCCTGTCCTGTTCTGCTCTGTCCTGTTCTGTCCTGCTCTGTCCTGCTCTGTCCTGTTCTGTTCTGCTCTGTCCTGTTCTGTCCTGCTCTGCTCTGTTCTGTCCTGCTCTGTCCTGCTCTGTCCTGTTCTGTTCTGCTCTGTTCTGTCCTGCCTTTACTGTCCCGCTATGTCCTACCTGTTCTGTCCTGTTCTGCTCTGTCCTGTTCTGTCCTGTCCTCTCCTGGTCTGTCCTGGTCTGTCCTGTCCTCTCCTGGTCTGTCCTGTCCTCTCCTGCTCTGTCCTGTTCTGTTCTGCTCTGTCCGGTCCTGTTCTGTTCTGTCCTGCTCTGTCCTGCTCTGTCCTGCTCTGTCCTGCTCTGTCCTGTTCTGTCCTGCTCTGTTCTGTCCTGCCTTTACTGTCCTGCTATGTCCTACCTGTTCTGTCCTGTTCTGCTCTGATTTCTCATGTTCTGTCATGTTCTGCTCTGTCCTGTTCTGTTGTGTCCTGCTCTGTCCTGCTCTGTCCTGCTCTGTCCTGTTCTATTCTGTTCTGCTCTTCCTGTTCTGTCCTGTTCTGCTCTGTCCTGTTCTGTCCTGTACTGTACAGTCCTGTTCTTTCCTGATCTGTCATGTCCTGTCATGTCCTGTTCTGTTCTGTTCTGTTCTGTCCTGTTCTGTTCTGTCCTGTTTTGTTCTGTCTTGTTCTGTCTTGTTCTGTCTTGTCCTGTTCTGTCCTGTCCTGTCCTGTCCTGTTCTGTCTGCTCTTCCGTCCTCTCTGGTCTGCCTGTCTGCCTGTCTGTCCTGTCCTGTCTGCTCTGTCCTGTCCTGTCCGCTCTGTCCCGTCTGTCTGCTCTCTGTGTCCTGTTCTGTCCTGCTCTGCTCTGTTCTGTCTGCCTTTACTGTCCTGCTATGTCTACCTGTCCTGTTCTGCTTGATTTCTCATGTTCTGTCATGTTCTGCGCTGTCCTGTTCTGTTGTGTCCTGCTATGTCCTGCTCTGTCCTGTTCTATTCTGTTCTGCTCTCCCTGTCCTGCTCTGTCCTGCTCTGTCCTGTTCTGTCCTGTTCTGTCCTGTTCTGTCCTGTCCTGTTCTGCTCTGGCCTTTTCTGTCCTGCCCTGTACTGCTCTGTCCTGTTCTGCTCTGTCCTGTTCTGCTCTGTCCTGTTCTGCTCTGTCCTGTTCTGCTCTGTCCTGTTCTGTCCTGTCCTGTTCTGTCCTGCTCTGACCTGTTCTGTCCTGCTCTGTACTGTTCTGTCCTGTTCTGCTCTGTCCTGTTCTGCTCTGTCCTGTCCTGTTCTGCTCTGTCCTGTCCTGTTCTGCTCTGTCCTGTCTGCTGTTCCTGTTTGCTCTGTCTGCTGTTGCTTGCCTGTTCTGTCCTGCTCTGTCCTGCTCTGTCCTGCTCTGTCCTGGTCTGTCCTGTCCTCACCTGGTCTGTCCTGTCCTGTTCTTCTCTGTCCTGTCCTGTTCTGCTCTGTCCTGCTCTGTCCTGCTCTGTCCTGTTCTGTCCTGTTCTGCTCTGATTTCTCATGTTCTGTCATGTTCTGCTCTGTCCTGTTCTGATGTGTCCTGCTATGTCCTGCTCTGTCCTGCTCTGTCCTGCTCTGTCCTGTTCTATTCTGTTCTGCTCTTCCTGTTCTGTCCTGTTCTGCTCTGTCCTGTTCTGTCCTGTACTGTACAGTCCTGTTCTTTCCTGCGCTGTCATGTCCTGTCATGTTCTGCTCTGTCCTGTTCTGTCCTGCTCTGTCAATCAATCAATCAATCAAGTTTATTTTATATAGCCCTTCGTACATCAGCTAATGTCCTGTTCTGTCCTGTCCTGTCCTGCTCTGTCCTGTCCTGTTCTGCTCTGTCCTGTTCTGTCCTGCTCTGCTCTGTTCTGTCCTGCCTTTACTGTCCTGCTATGTCCTACCTGTTCTGTCCTGTTCTGCTCTGATTTCTCATGTTCTGTCATGTTCTGCGCTGTGCCTGTCGTGTGTCGCTATTGCCCTGCTCTGTCCTGTTCTGCTCTGTCCTGTTCAGTCCTGTCCTGTTCTGTCCTGCTCTGACCTGTTCTGTCCTGTTCTGTTCTGCTCTGACCTGTCTTTTTCTGTCCTGTTCTGCTCTATCCTGTTCTGTCCTGCCCTGTACTGTTCTGTCCTGTCCTGTCCTGACCTGCTCTGTCCTGTTCAGTCCTGTCCTGACCTGCTCTGTCCTGTTCAGTCCTGTCCTGTTCAGTCCTGTCCTGTTCTGTCCTGTCTTGTTCTGTCCTGTTCTGTCTTGTCTTGACCTGCTCTGACCTGTTCTGCTCTGTCCTTTTCTGTCCTGCGCTCTGACCTGTTCTCTCCTGTTCTGTCATGTCCTGTCATGTCCTGTCAGGTCCTGTCATGTCCTGTTCTGTCCTGTTCTGTTCTGTTCTGTCCTGCTCTATTCTGTCATGTTTGTCCTGTTTTGTTCTGTCTTGTCCTGTCCTATCCTGTTCTGTCCTGTTCTGTCCTGCTCTATTCTGTCATGTTTTGTCCTGTTCTGTTCTGCTCTGTCCTGGTCTGTCCTGTTCTGTCCTGCTCTGTCCTGTTCTGTCCTGCTCTGTCCTGCTCTGTCCTGCTCTGTCCTGCTCTGTCCTGTTCTGTCCTGCTCTGTCCTGCTCTGTCCTGTTCTGTCCTGTACTGTCCTGCTATGTCCTACCTGTTCTGTCCTGTTCTGCTCTGATTTCTCATGTTCTGTCATGTTCTGCTCTGTCCTGTTCTGTTGTGTCCTGCTATGGCCTGCTCTGTCCTGCTCTGTCCTGCTCTATTCTGTTCTGCTCTTCCTGTTCTGTCCTGTCCTGTTCTGTTCTGTCCTGTTCTGCTCTGTCCTGTTCTGTCCTGTACTGTACAGTCCTGTACAGTCCTGTTCTTACCTGCTCTGTCATGTCCTGTCATGTCCTGTTCTGTCCTGTTCTGTTCTGTCATGTTTTGTCCTGTTTTGTTCTGTCTTGTTCTGTCTTGTCCTGTTCTGTCCTGTTCTGTCCTGCTCTGTCCTGCTCTGTCCTGTCCTCTCCTGGTCTGTCCTGTCCTCTCCTGGTCTGTCCTGTCCTGTCCTGCTATGTCCTGTCCTGTCCTGCTCTGTCCTGTCCTGTCCTGCTCTGTCCTGTTCTGTCCTGCTCTGTCCTGCTCTGTCCTGCTCCGACCTGTTCTGGCCTGCTCTGTCCTGTTCTGTCCTGCTCTGTCCTGTTCTGTCCTGCTCTGTCCTGTCCTCTCCTGGTCTGTCCTGTCCTCTCCTGGTCTGTCCTGTCCTCTCCTGGTCTGTCCTGTCCTGTTCTGCTCTGTCCTGTTCTGTCCTGCTCTGTCCTGTTCTGTCCTGCTCTGTTCTGTCCTGCCTTTACTGTCCTGCTATGTCCTACCTGTTCTGTCCTGTTCTGCTCTGATTTCTCATGTTCTGTCATGTTCTGCGCTGTCCTGTTCTGTTGTGTCCTGCTATGTCCTGCTCTGTCCTGTTCTATTCTGTTCTGCTCTCCCTGTCCTGCTCTGTCCTGCTCTGTCCTGTTCTGTCCTGTCCTGTTCTGTCCTGTCCTGTTCTGTCCTGTTCTGTCCTGTCCTGTTCTGCTCTGGCCTTTTCTGTCCTGTCCTGTCCTGTCCTGTTCAGTCCTGTCCTGTTCTGTCCTGTTCTGTCCTGTTCAGTCCTGTCCTGTTCTGTCCTGTTCTGTCCTGTTCTGCTCTCCCTGTCCTGTTCAGTCCTGTCCTGTCCTGTTCTGTTGTGTCCTGCTATGTCCTGCTCTGTCCTGTTCTATTCTGTTCTGCTCTCCCTGTCCTGCTCTGTCCTGCTCTGTCCTGTTCTGTCCTGTCCTGTTCTGTCCTGTCCTGTTCTGTCCTGTCCTGTTCTGCTCTGGCCTTTTCTGCCCTGTTCAGTCCTGTCCTGTTCAGTCCTGTCCTGTTCTGTCCTGCTCTGACCTGTTCTGTCCTGTTCTGTCCTGTTCTGTTCTGCTCTGACCTGTCTTTTTCTGTCCTGTTCTGCTCTATCCTGTTCTGTCCTGCCCTGTACTGTTCTGTCCTGTCCTGCTCTGTCCTGTTCTGTCCTGACCTGCTCTGTCCTGTTCAGTCCTGTCCTGTTCAGTCCTGTCCTGTTCTGTCCTGCTCTGACCTGTTCTGTCCTGTTCTGTCCTGTTCTGTCCTGTTCTGTCCTGCCCTGTACTGTTCTGTCCTGTCCTGTACTGTTCTGTCCTGTCCTGCTCTGTCCTGTTTTGTTCTGTCCTGTCCTGCTCTGTCCTGTTCTGTCCTGTTCTGCTCTGTACTGTTCTGTCCTGTCCTGCTCTGTCCTGTTCTGTCCTGTTCTGTCCTGTTCTGTTCTGTCCTGTCTTGTTCTGTCCTGTTCTGCTCTGATTTCTCATGTTCTGTCATGTTCTGCTCTGTCATGTTCTGCTCTGTCCTGTTCTGTTGTGTCCTGCTATGTCCTGCTCTGTCCTGCTCTGTCCTGTTCTATTCTGTTCTGCTCTTCCTGTTCTGTCCTGTTCTGCTCTGTCCTGTTCTGTCCTGTACTGTACAGTCCTGTTCTTTCCTGCTCTGTCATGTCCTGTCATGTCCTGTTCTGTCCTGTTCTGTCCTGTTCTGTTCTGTCATGTTTTGTCCTGTTTTGTTCTGTCTTGTTCTGTCTTGTCCTGTCCTGTCCTGCTCTGTCCTGCTCTGTCCTGTCCTCTCCTGGTCTGTACTGTCCTCTCCTGGTCTGTCCTGTCCTGTTCTGCTCTGTCCTGTTCTGTCCTGCTCTGTCCTGTTCTGTCCTGCTCTGTCCTGTTCTGTCCTGCTCTGTCCTGTTCTGTCCTGCTCTGTCCTGTTCTGTCCTGTTCTGTCCTGCTCTGTCCTGCTCTGTTCTGTCCTGCCTTTACTGTCCTGCTATGTCCTACCTGTTTTGTCCTGTTCTGCTCTGATTTCTCATGTTCTGTCATGTTCTGCGCTGTCCTGTTCTGTTGTGTCCTGCTATGTCCTGCTCTGTCCTGTTCTATTCTGTTCTGCTCTCCATGTCCTGCTCTGACCTGTTCTGTCCTGTTCTGTCCTGTTCTGTTCTGCTCTGACCTGTCCTTTTCTGTCCTGTTCTGCTCTATCCTGTTCTGTCCTGCCCTGTACTGTTCTGTCCTGTTCTGCTCTGTCCTGTTCTGTCCTGTCCTGCTCTGTCCTGTCCTGTCCTGTCCTGTCCTGTTCTGTTCTGTTCTGTCCTGTCCTGTCCTGTCCTGTTCTGCTCTGGCCTTTTCTGTCCTGCCCTGTTCTGTCCTGTTCTGTCCTGCTCTGACCTGTACTGTTCTGTCCTGTTCTGCTCTGTCCTGTTCTGCTCTGTCCTGTTCTGCTCTGTCCTGTTCTGCTCTGTCCTGTTCAGTCCTGTCCTGTTCAGTCCTGTCCTGTTCTGTCCTGTTCTGTCCTGCTCTGACCTGTTCTGTCCTGTTCTGTTCTGCTCTGACCTGTCTTTTTCTGTCCTGTTCTGCTCCAACCTGTTCTGTCCTGCCCTGTACTGTTCTGTCCTGTCCTGTTCTGTCCTGCTCTGACCTGTTCTGTCCTGTTCAGTCCTTTCCTGTTCTGTCCTGTCTTGTTCTGTCCTGTTCTGTCTTGTCTTGACCTGCTCTGACCTGTTCTGCTCTGTCCTTTTCTGTCCTGCGCTCTGACCTGTTCTGTCCTGTCTTGTCCTGTCTTGTCCTGTCTTGTTCTGTCTTGTTCTGTCCTGTCCTGCTCTGACCTGTTCTGTCCTGTCCTGTCCTGTCCTGTTCTGTCCTGTTCTGTCTTGTCCTGCTCTGACCTGTTCTGACCTGTTCTGTCCTGTTCTGCTCTGACCTGTTCTGTCCTGTTCTGTCCTGTCCTGTCTTGTTCTGTCTTGTTCTGTCTTGTTCTGTCCTGTCCTGCTCTGACCTGTTCTGACCTGTTCTGTCCTGTCCTGTCCTGTTATGTCCTGTTCTATCTTGTCCTGATCTGTCCTGTCATGTTCTGTCCTGTCCTCTCCTGTTCTGTTCTGTCCTGTCCTGTTCTGGTCTGACCTGTTCTGACCTGTTCTGTTCTGTTCTGTTCTGTCCTGTCCTGTTCTGTCCTGATCTGTCCTGTCCTGTCATGTCCTGTCCTGTTCTGTCCTTTTCTGTCCTGTTCTGTCTTGTCCTGTTCTGTCCTGTCTTGTCCTGTTCTGTCCTGTTCTGTCCTGTTCTGTCCTGTTCTGCTCTGACCTGTTCTGTTCTGTCCTGTCTTGTTCTATTCTGTCCTGCTCTGACCTATTCTGTTCTGTCCTGTCCTGTCCTGCTCTGACCTGTTCTGTCCTGGTCAAAGTAGCATCAGCTTGGTCTTGGCTGCTCTTCATTTGTCATCTTCCCAGGAACAGGGGGAATGACAATATATTTATCAGCCGAGGAGAGGAGCCAATAGGTTTAGCAGCCGAAGGGAGGAGCCAATAGGTTCAGCAGCCGAGGAGAGTAGCCAATAGGTTCAGCAGCCGAAGGGAGGAGCCAATAGGTTCAGCAGCCGAGGAGAGTAGCCAATAGGTTTAGCAGCTGAGGAGAAGAGCCAATAGGTTTAGCAGCCGAGGAGAGGAGCCAATAGGTTTAGCAGCTGAGGAGAAGAGCCAATAGGTTTATAAGCCAAGGAGAGGAGACAATAGGTTTAGCAGCTGAGGAGAGGAGCCAATAGGTTCAGCAGCCGAAGGGAGGAGCCAATAGGTTCAGCAGCCGAGGAGAGGAGCCAATAGGTTCAGCAGCCGAAGGGAGGAGCCAATAGGTTCAGCAGCCGAGGAGAGAAGCCAATAGGTTTAGCAGCTGAGGAGAAGAGCCAATAGGTTTAGCAGCTGAGGAGAGAAGTCAATAGGTTCAGCAGCCGAGGAGAGGAGCCAATAGGTTCAGCAGCTGAGGAGAGAAGCCAATAGGTTTAGCAGCTGAGGAGAGAAGCCAATAGGTTTAGCAGCTGAGGAGAGGAGCCAATAGGTTCAGCAGCTGAGGAGAGGAGCCAATAGGTTTAGCAGCTGAGGAGAGAAGCCAATAGGTTTAGCAGCTGAGGAGAGAAGCCAATAGGTTCAGCAGCTGAGGAGAGGAGCCAATGGGTTCAGCAGCCGAGGAGAGGAGCCAATAGGTTCAGCAGCTGAGGAGAGGAGCCAATAGGTTCAGCAGCTGAGGAGAGGAGCCTATAGGTTCAGCAGCTGAGGAGAGGAGCCAATAGGTTTAGCAGCTGAGGAGAGGAGCCAATAGGTTTAGCAGCTGCGGAGAGGAGCCAATAGGTTCAGCAGCTGAGGAGAGAAGCCAATAGGTTCAGTAGCCGAGGAGAGGAGCCAATAGGTTCAGCAGCTGAGGAGAGGCGACTGATTTACGACGGGAGGGTGACCTCTGGGTTCGTAAGACGGAGATGGGTGAGTGGCTCTCCACGGTAAGCTATTGGCACTTGACAAAGTGCATGACGCAGAATGAATTTACTTCTCTTTTCCTCAATCAACAACAGCCACTGCCCTGACCCCCATTCTGACTGCTATAACAAGATGTGCCATCTCGGGAGGCTGAAAAATGTACTGCCACATCTACTTCTCAAGTGAGCTCTCCTTTCACCTTCAGTGGAGCAGGTGGCTGGTAACCTGGTCGGCTGGGAAACGCACACACACACACACACAAACACAACCCCCCCTCCAACACACACACACAACCACCCCGCCGACCCCCAAACGCACACAGACACACCCACACATCTACACGTGCAGGGTAAGGAGGGGTTGCCTGGGAGATGAGTCACCTTATCAACACACCAACAGGGTAGTTTCTGCTCTCCTGTATTTAACATAACCATCTCTGTTGTCCCTCAACTTGATGACAGTGTTTGGAGGCGACTACAGTTTAATAAGCCTGATTGTTCATGTGCCGTTGATAAATCTCCAAGCGTACGTTGAAATGTAACCTTCCCCTTGTCTAGCTAGTCTGGGCTCCCGAGTGGCGCAGCGGTCTAAGGCACTGCATCTCAGTGCAAGAAACGTCACTGCAGTCCCTTGGTTCAAATCCAGGCCGCATCACAACCGGGGTGTGTTTGGGAGTCCCATAGAGTGGCGCACAATTGGCCCGGTGTCGTTCGGATTTGGACGGTGTAGGCCGTCATTGTAAATAAAAATGTGTTCCTAATTGACTTGCCTAGTTAAATAATAAATGGCATGATGGAATGTATTAGGCCTAGCATAACTCAATCAGCACACTTTCTGGTGGCTGTAGAGTTTCTGGTGTTTCTGGTGCTGTAGTGTTTGTGGTGCTGTAGAGTTTCTGGTGTTTCTGGTGCTGTAGTGGTTGTGGTGCTGTAGTGTTTCTGGTGCTGTAGTGTTTCTGGTGTTTCTGGTGCTGTAGTGTTTGTGGTGCTGTAGTGTTTGTGGTGCTGTAGTGTTTGTGGTGCTGTAGTGTTTGTGGTGCTGTAGGGTTTGTGGTGCTGTAGTGTTTGTGGTGCTGTAGGGTTTGTGATGCTGTAGGGTTTGTGGTGCTGTAGTATTTGTGGTGCTGTAATGTTTCTGGTGTTTCTGGTGCTGTAGTGTTTGTGGTGCTGTAATGTTTGTGGTGCTGTAGGGTTTGTGGTGCTGTAGTGTTTCTGGTGTTTCTGGTGCTGTAGTGTTTCTGGTGCTGTAGTGATTCTGGTGCTGTAGTGTTTCTGGTGTTTCTGGTGCTGTAGTGTTTGTGGTGCTGTAGTGTTTCTGGTGCTGTAGTGTTTGTGGTGCTGTAGTGTTTCTGGTGCTGTAGTGTTTCTGGTGCTGTAGTGTTTCTGGTGTTTCTGGTGCTGTAGTGTTTCTGGTGCTGTAGTGTTTCTGGTGCTGTAGTGTTTCTGGTGCTGTAGTGTTTCTGGTGCTGTAGTGTTTCTGGTGCTGTAGTGTTTCTGGTGTTTCTGGTGCTGTAGTGTTTCTGGTGCTGTAGTGTTTCTGGTGCTGTAGTGTTTCTGGTGCTGTAGTGTTTCTGGTGCTGTAGTGTTTCTGGTGCTGTAGTGTTTGTGGTGCTGTAGGGTTTGTGGTGCTGTAGGGTTTGTGGTGCTGTAGTGTTTGTGGTGCTGTAGTGTTTCTGGTGTTTCTGGTGCTGTAGTGTTTGTGGTGCTGTAGTGTTTGTGGTGCTGTAGGGTTTGTGGTGCTGTAGTGTTTGTGGTGCTGTAGTGTTTCTGGTGTTTCTGGTGCTGTAGTGTTTGTGGTGCTGTAGTGTTTGTGGTGCTGTAGGGTTTGTGGTGCTGTAGGGTTTGTGGTGCTGTAGTGTTTGTGGTGCTGTAGTGTTTGTGATGCTGTAGTGTTTGTGGTGCTGTAGTGTTTGTGATGCTGTAGGGTTTGTGGTGCTGTAGGGTTTGTGGTGCTGTAGGGTTTGTTCTTTCCTGCTCTGTCATGTCCTGTCATGTCCTGTCATGTCCTGTTCTGTCCTGTTCTGTCCTGTTCTGTTCTGTCATGTTTTGTCCTGTTTTGTTCTGTCTTGTTCTTGTCCCCCCCAGACACACAGTTTAGGACCCCCCCCCCTCCCAGACACACAGTTTAGGACCCCCCAGACACACAGTTTAGGACCCCCCCCCCCCAGACACACAGTTTAGGTCCCCCCCCAGACACACAGTTTAGGAACCCCCCCCCCCCCCCCCAGACACACAGTTTAGGACCCCCCCCCCCCAGACACACAGTTTAGGACCCCCTCCCAGACACACAGTTTAGGACCCCCCCCAGACACACAGTTTTGGACCCCCCCCAGACACACAGTTTAGGACCCCCCCCCCCCCCCCCCAGACACACAGTTTAGGACTCCCCCCCCCCAGACACACAGTTTAGGACCCCCCCCCACCCCCCAGACACACAGTTTAGGACCCCCCAGACACACAGTTTAGGACCCCCCCCCCCCTCCCAGACACACAGTTTAGGACCCCCCCCCCCCCCCTCCCAGACACACAGTTTAGGACAATATTATCAGTGTGACTGTCACGACTTCAACCGAGGCAGGCTCTCCTTCCCGTTCGGGTGGCGCTCGGCGGTCGTCGTCACCGGCCTACTAGCTGCCACTGACTCTTTTTCCTCCCCCTCCTTATGTGTTTATTTGTATCACCTGGTTTGAGGGAATTGGTAATTAGTGTGGCTTTATTAGTCAGCCAGCCTGTCTGCTTCTTTGTGCGGGATTGTTCGTCTGTTGCTTGGGATTTCGGGAGTGGTTCGTGTATTATGTACTGGGTTTGTCTCCCGTGTTTGTAGACAGGTGTTTATGACACCCAGTAAGTCCGTGTTGGACATTTTGGTTTGCCGGTTGGGAATTAAAATCACCGTATTGAAGCTCTGCTGTTCCTGCGTCTGATTTCACACCCCCCGACACCTAGATCGTTACAGACTGCGTTGGCCCACTCCAGAGCACGACCCGTTAGGCAGGAGACGAGGACACTCACCCTCTCCGCTCCCGAGGGAGTGGGGCGAACAGTGGCCAGGTATAGCTCCAGTTGGAGTAAAAACCCCTGACAACCTGCCGCTGTTCCATCATAATCCCTCGGGAGCGTAAGACGGAGCGCGCTGGAGTATATTCGGGCAGCTCGGAGACTGAACCCACGTCAGGCAAGGTGGGCCATGTTTTTTACCCGGTTTCGGTTCACGTTGTCCTATAGACCCGGTTCTAAAAACGTAAAGGCAGACGCACTGTCCCGCCTTTACGACACGGAGGATAGGACCACTGAACCCACTCCCATCATCCCCGCCTCGAGGCTGATCGCGCCAGTGGTATGGGAGGTGGACTCGGACATCGAGCGGGCGCTACGGGCGGAACCCGCGCCTCCTCAGTGTCCGGCGGGCCGTAAGTACGTACCGCTTGGTGTTCGGGACCGACTGATTCGGTGGGCTCATGTCCTACCCTCCTCGGGTCACCCTGGGGTGACGAGGACAGTGGGGAGCCTTCGGGGGAGGTATTGGTGGCCTACCTTAGCTCGAGACGTTAGGGTTTATGTCTCCTCCTGTTCGGTATGCGCTCAGAGTAAGGCTCCTAGGCACCTTCCTCGAGGGAAGTTGCAACCCCTCCCCGTTCCACAACGGCCATGGTCTCATCTGTCTGTAGACTTCCTGACCGATCTTCCCCCCTCTCAGGGAAACACTACGGTTCTGGTAATTGTGGATCGGTTTTCTAAGTCCTGCCGTCTCCTCCCGTTGCCCGGTATCCCTACTGCCCTACAGACTGCGGAGGCCTTATTCACCCACGTCTTCCGGCACTACGGGGTGCCGGAGGATATCGTTTCTGATCGGGGCCCCCAGTTCACGTCCCGAGTGTGGAGGGCGTTCATGGAGCGTCTGGGGGTCACGGTCAGCCTGACTTCCGGGTATCACCCCGAGAGTAATGGGCAGGTGGAGAGAGTGAACCAGGAGGTGGGTAGGTTTCTGCGGTCGTATTGCCAGGACCGGCCAGGGGAGTGGGCGAGATACATTCCCTGGGCTGAGATGGCCCAGAACTCACTACGCCACTCCTCTACTAATGTGTCCCCCTTTCAGTGTGTGTTGGGGTACCAGCCGGTCCTGGCACCATGGCATCCGAGCCAGACCGAGGCTCCTGCGGTGGAGGAGTGGGTACAGCGCTCCAAGGAGACCTGGAGGGCCGTCCAGGAGTCCCTTCAACAAGCTACTAGAAGGCAGAAGAGGAGCGCTGACCGCCACCGCAGTGAGGCCCCCGTGTTTGTACCGGGGGAAAGGGTCTGGCTCTCGACCCGAAACCTACCCCTCCGCTTGCCCTGCCGGAAGCTGGGGCCGCAGTGTGTAGGGCCCTTCAAAGTCCTGAGGAGAATAAACGAGGTGTGTTATCGATTAAAACTTCCTTCCTATTATCGTATTAACCCCTCGTTTCATGTGTCTCTCCTCAGGCCGGTGGTAGCTGGTCCCCTGCAGGACGGTGAGGTACCGGAGGTCCCTCCTCCCCCTCTGGACATCGAGGGGTCCCCGGCGTATACGATACGGGCCATTCTGGACTCGAGACGCCGGGTGAGGGGCCTGCAGTACCTCGTGGACTGGGAGGGGTACGGTCCGGAGGAGAGGTGCTGGGTACCGGTGGAGGACATGTTGGATCCATCTATGGTAAGGGATTTCCATCGCCTCCATCCGGATCGCCCTGCGCCTCGTCCTCCGGGTCGACCTCGAGGCCGGTGTCGGCGCGCTGCGGGAGCCGCGCGTCAGAGGGGGGGTACTGTCACGACTTCAACCGAGGCAGGCTCTCCTTCCCGTTCGGGTGGCGCTCGGCGGTCGTCGTCACCGGCCTACTAGCTGCCACTGACTCTTTTTCCTCCCCCTCCTTATGTGTTTATTTGTATCACCTGGTTTGAGGGAATTGGTAATTAGTGTGGCTTTATTAGTCAGCCAGCCTGTCTGCTTCTTTGTGCGGGATTGTTCGTCTGTTGCTTGGGATTTCGGGAGTGGTTCGTGTATTATGTACTGGGTTTGTCTCCCGTGTTTGTAGACAGGTGTTTATGACACCCAGTAAGTCCGTGTTGGACATTTTGGTTTGCCGGTTGGGAATTAAAATCACCGTATTGAAGCTCTGCTGTTCCTGCGTCTGATTTCACACCCCCCGACACCTAGATCGTTACAGTGACAATAAAAATCCCAAATCACATTATGACGATCACATTACAAATGTGTACCTTCTCAAAATGGGGGTTTAACATTTGGCTGCTCTCCGGTGAGTACACTGGGTCGTCGTCACCACGTTGTCAGGCAAGACACAGTGTGTCATAATTGAAAATAAAGAAACCATTAAAAGGCATTCAATAAGCCACCGTGACATTGATCAGGCCGTAAAAGCTGTTCCCCCGGGGGGAAAGTGGCCGTGTGTGGAGAAGGAGCAGGCGGGTGGTGGGGGGGGGGAGCTCAGACCTGACGCAGCAGTGACCAAACAGCACGTAACACTACGATTCATGACAGTATACTATTACACTGTTATTAGTAGCAGTTCATCACAGTACAGGAAAATATACAATACTCTACTGTACAATATACTACAACAACACACCAACCAATCATATATCTAATACAGTATCACATGTTCACCACTAAGTCTAGAACAGGAAATAAAAATACAAAGTACAGTTAGGGTCAATGTTTCTGAACTTGCTCTGCATAATCTAAGAGGTCATGTATATCAACAACAAAAAAGTTAGTCTCTAAATACAGTACAAGTACTGACAACATTTATCATTTGATAGTTTTATCTGGACTACAAACACTGGTTATAAAAAATAAAAATAAATTTAAAAAGGAAAATTCCAACCGCTGCTTCTTTAACTTTGAGTTCTCCTCTTCATCCGTGCATCACAGCCCTTTCTCAATCTGTCCCTGGAGAAGCAGGAGTTATGGTCCCTGTCCACTGAGGAGAAAGGGATGTTATTCCCCTGTCACCCTCAGTTGCTCCTCCGGCCCCCCCCCCCCCCACCCACCGGCCTGATCTACGGTCCGCCGCCCGGGGAAGAAGTGTCTTGATACACCATTGGTTTAGAGTGCTTTCACCTCGCCGCTATTCTATCCCTGCACCCCTTCCACATCTCCTCCCCTCCACACCGACACCACCCACTTCATCTCCCAGGGGGGGCCTGAACAAGCAGCGTGGCGGGCGGGCGGGACAGGAGAGGTCACCCCCAGGGGAGTGGTAGGGGAGCAAGGACATAACGGGTACCTGAGTGATGCCCTTGATTAGGACCAAAAGACGAGGGGACCTGGATTTAAAGGAGCTCTGCTCCCCCCCAAGGCTTTGTTCAGGTCGAGGTTGGCGAGCTAGAGAGTGACGCCATCTTGAGAAACAACTGGTTGTAGTGGTGCAAGTCTACTCTTCTAAAGTCCATTTTGTAGAGATCTCCACCCGGCACAGCCAGAAGAGGACTGGTCACCCCTCATAGCCTGGTTCCTCTCTAGGTTTCTTCCTAGGTGTTGGCCTTTCTAGGGAGTTTTTCCTAGCCACCGTGCTTCTACACCTGCATTGCTTGCTGTTTGGGGTTTTAGGCTGGATTTCTGTACAGCACTTTGAGATATCAGCTGATGTACGTAGGGCTATATAAATACATTTGATTTGATTTGATTTAGAGAGCATAATATATAAATATATACGTCAGGTATAATGTCCAGACATTGATTGTAGGTTAATAATGTAACTGTGGTTCAATGTAGTATTAAAGTTGAACGTGTTACTTAAGCAATACGGCCCGGGGGGGGCATGTTATATCGGCATATGATATGTATACCGATACGATATGTATTGTGATTCTCACGATTCTATATGAATTGGGATCTGAAACTGCGATTTTATTGAAATTTGATGTTCCAAACAAATGTCTTACCATGTATGTTGCAGAGGGACAAGAGAGAGAGACAAGAGAGAGAGACAAGAGAGAGGGACAAGAGAGAGGGACAAGAGAGAGAGACAAGAGAGAGAGACAAGAGAGAGGGACAAGAGAGAGGGACAAGAGAGAGAGACAAGAGAGAGAGACAAGAGAGAGGGACAAGAGAGGGGGACAAGAAAAAGGGACAAGAGAGAGGGACAAGACAGAGAGACAAGAGAGAGAGACAAGAGAAAAGGAGCTTTGATCAGTCATGGAAATAAAAGTGCTGAAAACATTTTGGCTCATCATTTAAAAAGAGAGATACAAAGCTAGAGAATAAGAAATACAGAGTTTTGTCACAGGAACAGACAACACTTTTTTTGGGGGGGGGTTCATAGAATCTATATAATATTGTCAAAAAATATATACTGTATCGATTTCCCCCCCATCACTAGCCAGGTACACTAAACCAATCACTAGCCAGGTACACAAAACCAATCACTAGCCAGGTACACTAAACCAATCACTAGCCAGGTACACAGTATGGATTGCTGTCTTACCTGGCCCATAGACTGCCAACACGATAAGGAAACCAATGTATCATTGTGTAACTATCCCTTTAAAACTACTGAAGATGAACCCTCCAGAGCCCAGAACAAATCCACAGTTAGTCTGGGTCTCACCGGGTCCACAGTTAGTCTGGGTCTCACCGGGTCCACAGTTAGTCTGGGTCTCACCGGGTCCACAGTTAGTCTGGGTCTCACCGGGTCCACAGTTAGTCTGGGTCTCACCGGGTCCACAGTTAGTCTGGGTCTCACCGGGTCCACAGTTAGTCTGGGTCTCACCGGGTCCACATTTAGTCTGGATCAACAGTTAGTTTGTGTCTCACTGGGTCCACAGTCCACACCCACTCCCTGGGTGAAGGAATAAATTAATAAATAGATCAACAGATAGCAAAGAGAAGGAATGGGAGTCTATGCTGGT
Source organism: Salvelinus namaycush (assembly GCF_016432855.1). NCBI lineage: Eukaryota > Metazoa > Chordata > Actinopteri > Salmoniformes > Salmonidae > Salvelinus > Salvelinus namaycush. The sequence goes on from NC_052315.1 coordinate 5,051,285, forward strand.
TGGCCATCCATCATATATCCCATTACGAAACAGTGGGAGCAGTATGTGTTATGCAGTCAGCCTCCTAAGCAGATACAAATTCAACTTTTCCCTTCAATTTGTTATAGCTGACAACTCGCCGTTGTTGTTTCTCTGAATTATGAATAGATTTCTGTAGAAGGATCCAGGAAAACAAATGTGGAAACCGACACGCTTTAAACAGTTGGGTATGTACGCATAAACATTCGCACTTAAAGCAAAAACATGGTAAATATTTCAGCTTCGACCGTGTTCGTGTGTGTGTGTGTGTGTGTGTGTGTGTGTGTGTGTGTGTGTGTGTGTGTGTGTGTGTGTGTGTGTGTGTGTGTGTGTGTGTGTGTGTGTGTGTGTGTGTGTGTGTGTGTATGTGTGTGTGTGATAAATATGAAGTGGCGGAGCATGAGTGCAAGAACATTCGAGTGCCGAGGTTACGTTTCCCTCGGAATGAATTACAGATTTCACCATGATATGGGCCTAAAGCAGAAAAAAAGGAATATGGATTACATCTTACAACTGTTTTGTGTAACCACGTCACTCTATGCCACAGATCCCACATGTGTCATTCAGAGATGGAGTGAGCGGAGGAGTGAGTGAGAGAAAAAGAGAAGAGAGGAGAGAGAGAGGGAGAGAGAGATGAGAGAGAGGAGAGAGAGATGAGAGAGAGGAGAGAGAGAGATGAGAGAGGGGAGAGGAGAGAGAGAGGAGAGAGAAAGATGAGAGAGGGGAGAGGAGAGAGAGATGAGAGAGGGGAGAGGAGAGAGAGGAGAGAGAGGAGAGAGAGAGAGAGAGAGAGAGAGAGAGAGAGAGGAGAGAGAGGAGAGAGGAGAGAGGAGAGAGAGGAGAGAGAGAGAGAGAGAGAGAGAGAGAGAGAGAGAGAGAGAAGAGAGAGATGAGAGAGAGGAGAGAGAGGAGAGGAGAGAGAGATGAGAGAGAGGAGAGGAGAGGAGAGAGAGATGAGAGAGGGGAGAGAGATGAGAGAGGGGAGAGGAGAGAGAGAGATGAGAGAGAGAGATGAGAGAGAGAGAAAGAGATGAGAGAGAAGAGAAAGAGACGAGAGACTTAGACACAAAGTGAGGAGGAAGGGATGTAAATACATAGCAAACCGATAGCAAACCAATAGCACATTTGGCCCAAGCTGTTTGTTTGGCTATTTACACTGTAGACTACAATCAAGTCCTTAAAGCCTCGGTCCAAAACACAAGGCCCTGATACGATACCTAGGGTTGCAAAGGGTCGGAAACTTGCTGGGAAATTTTCAGAAATTGTTCAGAATTTTTCCATGGGAAGTTAAGCCCAGGAATTTGGGAAAGTTTGCTTAAATTCATCAGAAAAGTTAGCTTATAACAGTGAACCTTTTTTGTGGGATACACAAGGCAATTCTAGGTGTTGTGGCCTATTTTGGTTAATGCACAGTGCATTCTTCCATCACATGTGCAGCTGATTCTCAAGATCTTGCACACTAATGAGATGCTATTGAGCCCACACTACTACACTGTCTGAGCCAAGGACTACATGCTTTCTGGTAAGTTTTGATTACAATACTGGGTGGGGTGAAGATATTTTATATGACATACTGTACATTATTTTTTGTTCACTAGTAAATAGTAAACTACAGCAAAGTGTGTTTAAATAGTTTCTAACTTGTTAAATATTTCTGCTAGTTAGTTTTTGCTACCATGTGGGTTTTAGCTTGCTTGAGCCAGCTAACTGAGTAGTGTTAATTCACCTGTTTCCATACATGTTTCATAAAAAAAAAATGTATTTTATAGGAGTTGTTTAATCTAACTGCTTAACTATTCATCTGTGCATGGAATTGTATGGAATTGTATTACCCTTTTTTCTAATCTTTACAGGAAAATGCCATGGGCACTATCTGATGTGTGGAGACATTTCACTGCAGCTAATGTAGAAGGAAAAGCTGTGTACATCTGCAAATACTGCGCCAAATCATATGTGAAGAATGCAACAAAGATGCAGAATCATCTGGCCAAGTGCATAAAGTTCCCTCAGCGCTCACAAGCAACCTCTTACAAAAGTCCCTCTACTTCTATTCGAGGTGAAAATGATGAATCAGACACCTTATCAATAGCAACAGCTCATGGTCCTCCTGGAATCAGAAGTTTTTTTGACTCAATGGTGGAATGTAATCAGAGAAATGCTGATGAATGTCTTGCTTGAGCTGTGTATGCAATTGGTTCACCTCTGATGCTCACAGGCAATGTGTATTGGAAGGGATTTCTGAATGTTCTTCGCCCAGAATACACCCCTCCAACCAGACATGCTTTATCTACTCATTTGCTGGATGCAGAGTTCAACAGAGTTCAAGTGAAGTTCAAGCAAATCATAGAGAAAGCAGACAGTATTGCAATCATCTCTGATGGGTGGTCAAATGTTTGTGGGCAAGGAATAATTAACTACATCGTCTCCACCCCTCAACCAGTATTCTACAAGAGTACAAGAGACACAAGGGACAATAGACACACCGGTCTCTACATTGCAGATGAGCTGAAGGCAGTCATCAATGACCTTGGACCACAGGTATTTGCACTGGTGACAGACAATTCTGCGAACATGAAGGCTGCTTGGTCTAAAGTGGAGGAGTCCTACCCTCACATCACACGCATTGGCTGTGCTGCTCATGCATTGAATCTGCTCCTCAAGAACATCATGGCACTGAAAACAATGGATACGCTCTACAAGAGAGCCAAGGAAATGGTTAGGTATGTGAAGGCTCATCAAGTTATAGCAGCAATAGCAGCAATCTACCTCACCAAGCAAAGTGAGAAGAATAAGAGCACCACATTGAAGCTGCCCGGCAACACCTGTTGGGGTGGTGTTGTCATCATGTTTGACAGTCTCCTGGAGGGAAAGGAGTCCCTCCAAGAAATCACAGCCATATCACAGTCTGCCGATATGGACAGCCCCATCAAGAGGATCCTCCTGGATGATGTATTTTGGGAGAGAGTGGTAAGCAGCCTGAAACTCCTGAAACCTATAGCAGTAACCATTGCATGGATTGAGGGAGACAATGCCATCCTGTCTGATGTTCAGACTCTGCTTGCAGATGTAAGAGAATAAATCCGTACTGCCCTGCCCACTTCACTGTTGCTCCAAGCAGACGAAACTGCAGTTCTGAAATACATCAAAAAGCGTGGAGACTTCTGCCTGATGCCCGTACACGCCACAGCGTACATGTTGGACCCCAAGTATGCTGGCATCCTGTCTGGTGCAGAGATCAACAAGGCCTATGGTGTCATCACCAACGTGTCTCGCCACCTTGGCCTGGATGAAGGCAAGGTTCTTGGCAGTCTGGCGAAGTACACTTCCAAGCAAGAGCTTTGGGATGGAGATGCAATATGGCAGTCGTGCCAACATATCTCATCAACCACCTGGTGGAAGGGGCTTTGTGGATATGAGGCTCTTTCCCCTGTTGCCTCCATCATCCTCCAAATCCACCAACGCCAGCCACCTCAGAGTGCAACTGGTCCTTGTTTGGGAACACACACACCAACGCACGCAACAGGCTGACCAATACAAGGGTTGAAAAATTGGTGACCATCCGGGCTAATTTGAGGCTTTTTGAGTGTTACCACGAGCCATCCTCAACAAGGTTAGAAAGTGACAGTGAAGATGAGGCCTCAGAGTCTGATGTTTAAAAACTTCTTAGGGATCAAATCCCTTTAGCGGGATCGATTTGACAACATCCAGTGAAATGGCAGAGCACCAAATTCTAATTAAATTACTATAAATATTTAACTTTCATGAAATCACAAGTGTAATACATAAAAATAAAGCTTAACTTCTTGTTAATCCAGCCACCATGTCAGATTTCAAAAAGGCTTTACGGCGAAAGCAAACCATGCGATTATCTGAGGACAGCACCCCGCATACAAATGCATGACAAACATTTTTCAACCAGGCAGGTGTGACACAAAAGTCAGAAATAACTATATAATTCATGCCTTACCTTTGAAGATCTTCTTCTGTTGGCACTCCAATATGTCCCAGAAACATCACAAATGGTCCTTTTGTTCGATAAATTCCTTCGTTATATCCCCAAAATGTCAATTTATTTGGCGCGTTTGATTCAGAAAATACACCGGTTCCAACTCGCCCAACATGACTACAAAAATGAAAGTATTTAGTTGTTTTGGCCGGGTATGGTTCTCAATCAGGGACAGCTGTCTATCGTTGTCTCTGATTGGGAACCATACTTAGGTAGCGTTTCCCCACACGGTTTTTGTGGGTAGTTAATTTCTGTTTAGTGTTTTCACCTTACAGGACTGTTTCGTTATTCTCTTGTTTATTTTTGTTATAGTGTTCAGTTTTAATAAAACAAGCATGAACACTTACCACGCTGCGCTTTGGTCCGATGATTCCTCTTCTTCAGACGACGAATACCGTTACACAGACATGATGTTAACAGTTTTAGAAACTGTAGAGTGTTTTCTATCTAAATCTACCAATTATATGCAAATCCTAGCTTCTGGGCCTGAGAAACAGGCAGTTTTCATCCGGACTTGAAAATACTGCCCCCTAGCCCAAAGAGGTTGGACATTGAGGAGGTCCAGGGAGAAGACATGGAAGCCTGAGAGGAAGACAACCAAAGCTTTAGTTTCTAGACTATAATTTTACAGATGTATGTTGAAAACGTTTTTGGGAGATGCGATGGATCATTGGGGATCATTCAATATTCCCTTTCTTTAGTTGTTCAGTGAAATCATCCTATGTGAAGAGTCAACTCATTTAATTAAAGTTCAATTCGTAACGAAATTGTTTTGTAAAATTTCTATTGGAAGGATTTAATCATTTGCAATTATGTCTACTTATGATAAGTTAAAAGGCTTATGTTTCTGTCTCCATATGATATGGTAAATATATCCAATGCAAACAACATCTATATTTATATGGTATTAATATTAATTTCCATTTCTTTCTGTTAATTTCCCTTTATTCCCGTTAATTCCCTTATATTCCCGTTAATTCCCACGGAATATTTCCACCTCTGAATATTCCCCAAAATGTGCAACCCTAACCACGCCACAGACCCAATAAACAACGCCTCGGTCCAAATCACAAGGCCCTGATACAACGCCACAGACCTACTAAACAATGCCTCGGTCCAAATCACAAGGCCCTGATACAACGCCACAGACCTACTAAACAATGCCTCGGTCCAAATCACAAGGCCCTGATACAACGCCACAGACCTACTAAACAATGCCTCGGTCCAAATCACAAGGCCCTGATACAACGCCACAGACCTACTAAACAATGCCTCGGTCCAAATCACAAGGCCCTGATACAACGCCACAGACCTACTAAACAATGCCTCGGTCCAAATCACAAGGCCCTGATACAACGCCACAGACCTACTAAACAATACCTCGGTCCAAATCACAAGGCCCTGATACAACGCCACAGACCTACTAAACAATGCCTCGGTCCAAATCACAAGGCCCTGATACAACGCCACAGACCTACTAAACAATGCCTTGGTCCAAATCACAAGGCCCTGATACAACGCCACAGACCTACTAAACAATGCCTCGGTCCAAATCACAAGGCCCTGATACAACGCCACAGACCTACTAAACAATGCCTTGGTCCAAATCACAAGGCCCTGATACAACGCCACAGACCTACTAAACAATACCTCGGTCCAAATCACAAGGCCCTGATACAACGCCACAGACCTACTAAACAATGCCTCGGTCCAAATCACAAGGCCCTGATACAACGCCACAGACCTACTAAACAATGCCTCGGTCCAAATCACAAGGCCCTGATACAACGCCACAGACCTACTAAACAATGCCTCGGTCCAAATCACAAGGCCCTGATACAACGCCACAGACCTACTAAACAATGCCTCGGTCCAAATCACAAGGCCCTGATACAACGCCACAGACCTACTAAACAATGCCTCGGTCCAAATCACAAGGCCCTGATACAACGCCACAGACCTACTAAACAATGCCTCGGTCCAAATCACAAGGCCCTGATACAACGCCACAGACCTACTAAACAATGCCTCGGTCCAAATCACAAGGCCCTGATACAACGCCACAGACCTACTAAACAATGCCTCGGTCCAAATCACAAGGCCCTGATACAACGCCACAGACCTACTAAACAATGCCTCGGTCCAAATCACAAGGCCCTGATACAACGCCACAGACCTACTAAACAATGCCTCGGTCCAAATCACAAGGCCCTGATACAACGCCACAGACCTACTAAACAATGCCTCGGTCCAAATCACAAGGCCCTGATACAACGCCACAGACCTACTAAACAATGCCTCGGTCCAAATCACAAGGCCCTGATACAACGCCACAGACCTACTAAACAATGCCTCGGTCCAAATCACAAGGCCCTGATACAACGCCACAGACCTACTAAACAATGCCTCGGTCCAAATCACAAGGCCCTGATACAACGCCACAGACCTACTAAACAATGCCTCGGTCCAAATCACAAGGCCCTGATACAACGCCACAGACCTACTAAACAATGCCTCGGTCCAAATCACAAGGCCCTGATACAACGCCACAGACCTACTAAACAATGCCTCGGTCCAAATCACAAGGCCCTGATACAACGCCACAGACCTACTAAACAATGCCTCGGTCCAAATCACAAGGCCCTGATACAACGCCACAGACCTACTAAACAATGCCTCGGTCCAAATCACAAGGCCCTGATACAACGCCACAGACCTACTAAACAATGCCTCGGTCCAAATCACAAGGCCCTGATACAACGCCACAGACCTACTAAACAACGGCGGAGCAAACCAAAGCTCAACGCATACATCTGTCAAGGTCACCTCCAGTTATTTGTCAATCATTGTGGATGAGGTGATGTCTCAAATAAAGAGAGGGCAGGAAACAGAAAGAAAGGAAGTGAGAAGGGAAGTGCGAAAGGAAGTGAGAAAGGAAGTGAGTAAGGAGGTGAGAAGAGAGAAAGGAAGTGAGTAAGGAAGTGAGTAAGGAGGTGAGAAAGGAGGTGAGAAAGGAAGTGAGAAAGGAAGTGAGAAAGGAAGTGAGAAAGGAAGTGAGAAGGGAAGAGAGAAGGGAAGAGGGAAAGGAAGTGAGCATGGAAGTGAGAAGGGAAGTGAGTAAGGAGGTGAGAAGGGAAGAGAGAAAGGAAGTGAGTAAGGAAGTGAGAAGAGAAGAGAGAAAGGAAGTGAGAAGGGAAGAGAGTAAGGAAGTGAGAAGGAAAGAGAGAAAGGAAGTGATTTTGCATTGTCTGAACTTCTGAGGCTTCTTTGGTTTGACCAGTTATAGAATTAGTACACAACATCAGTGAGACAGACGTTGACCACTGTGGAGAGTACACCGCTGGTGTCTGAAATTCTGCTAGTGCAATTATCGATGTGATGTCAATCTCCTATGTAACGACTAATTCATTTTCCCCTTCTGTGATAGTGCCTTCCACAAACTAACCAGAAGACTGCAGACAAACAGACAACAGGCTGAAGCAATATTGATAACAGTGGATTAGGAATCGACATGCAACTTTATGGCTGGAAAGGATAACTTAAGATGTGTTATTCTATCAAAACCAGTATTTTGAAGTTCCCGCAGTGAGGCAGGGGCCTCTTCCCAAATGGCAATCTATTCTCTATACTGTATAGTGCACTACGTTTGACCAGAGCCTTATGTGCCAAGGTCAAAAGTAGTGAACTAAATAGGGAATAGGTGCCATTTGGGACATAACCCAGTACATGAAGACATAAAGAGCCGTGACCCATCACACTCTCAGCATACAGAACAACATTTAACCTTGTCGTATTGTGTGAGAAAAACCTAATCAGAAATGTACAAAGACCTATCACAAGCTGACATAAAGCCCAGGAGTCAATCAAATCATCCACGTTCGCACACCAGGTGGCAGGTAGCCTAGCAGTTAAGAGCGTTGGGCCAGTAATGGAAGGTTGCTAGTTCGAATCCCCCCGGCGACAAGGTAAAACATCGGTCAATGTGCCCTTGAGCACGGTACTTAACCCTAATGCTGTTTTACTTGTCCGTACCCATATCTCCTTCCTCCTTCTCCTCTGAAGACCATATCCACTTCTCCTTCCCCTCTGAAGACCATACCCACTTCTCCTTCCTCTGAAGACCCTACCCACTTCTCCTTCCCCTCTGAAGACCATACCCACTTCTCCTTCCTCTGAAGACCCTACCCACTTCTCCTTCCCCTCTGAAGACCATACCCACTTCTCCTTCCCCTCTGAAGACCCTACCCACTTCTCCTTCCTCCTTCCCTTCTGCCAACCAGTCCTGTCTACTTCCCCTTCCCCTCTGCCGACCAGTCCTGTCTACTTCCCCTTCCCCTCTGCCGACCAGTCCTGTCCACTTCTCCTTCCCCTCTGCCGACCAGTCCTGTCCACTTCTCCTTCCCCTCTGCCGACCAGTCCTGTCCACTTCTCCTTCCCCTCTGCCGACCAGTCCTGTCCACTTCTCCTTCCCCTCTGCCAACCTGTCCTTCCTCCTTCCCTTCTGCCGACCACTCCTATCCTTCTGTTCTTTTACACAGGCCCCATTTACACAAAACTCCATTAGCCTTCTGTAACACTGCTATTGGCTTCCATTAGAGGAAGAAAAGGATGTAAACAAAAGGGAAAATGAAGGTCCTGGGGGAGTGACAAGGTATAAACTGATCAGAATAACCTTGTCAATGCAGCACATGGCTGTGTCCCTTCTGTGTCCTATCTGTGTCCCCTCTCTGTGTCCCCTCTCTGTGTCCCCTCTCTGTGTCCCCTCTCTGTGTCCCCTCTCTGTGTCCCCTCTGTGAATGACTTGACCTTGTGCTGAAGCGGCACAACAATCGGTTAGGGAGACGCTGCATGCTACCGCGCTGCTTATTGCAGGGCCCGAGCCCATATGTTTTAGGGAGTGTCCCAAATGGCACCCTATGCCCTACATAGTGCACTACTTTTAACCAGAGCCCTATGGCACCCTATGTCCTACATAGTGCACTACTTTTAACCAGAGCCCTATCGGCCCTGGTCAAAAGCAGTGCACTAAATAGGGAATTGGGTACCATTTGGGAGCTGTTGTAGAGCGCTTCGCTTTACACTTGATAAGAGCTCACTGCGTATGTATGTACAATACAACGACACCCATGGACAGTGCATACAACTCTCTCTCCTCACTCGTTCTCCATCCTTCCTCACTCGTTCTCCATCCTTCCTCACTCGTTCTCCATCCTTCCTCACTCATTCTCATCCTTCCTCACTCGTTCTCCATCCTTCCTCACTCGTTCTCCATCCTTCCTCACTGGTTCTCCATCCTCCTCACTGGTTCTCCATCCTCCTCACTCGTTCTCCATCCTCCTCACTCGTTCTCCATCCTTCCTCACTCGTTCTCCATCCTTCCTCACTCGTTCTCCATCCTTCCTCACTCGTTCTCCATCCTTCCTCACTCGTTCTCCATCCTTCCTCACTCGCTCTCAATCTCTCCTCACTCGCTCTCAATCTCTCCTCACTCGCTCTCAATCTCTCCTCACTCGCTCTCAATCTCTCTCACTCGTTCTCCATCTCTCCTCACTCGTTATCCATCTCTCCTCACTCGTTATCCATCTCTCCTCACTCGTTCTCCATCTCTCCTCACTCGTTCTCCATCTCTCCTCACTCGTTCCCCATCCTCAATCACGCGGTCTCGCCATCACTCTTACCACTTCTCTCATGCCCTCTACTCACTCTCTTTCCCATGCTTCTCTTTCTCTCTCTTTTCCCTGCCACTCCCTCCCTCTCTCCCTCCTCTCTGTGTCTTCTTCACATGATCTAGTGCCACTGTCCCTTGGTGAGGGGGGGTTGCCGTACCCACTACCCGCTGCCGGAAAAAAAATGGCCCTGTATTAAAAACAAATATTCAATCATCGCTCATGTTGCGTCAAATTATGGGCGGGTGAGCCGGACTCGTCAAGATGATTAGTTACAGTGTTTGTGTGAGTGCTGGGGCTCCTCTGAGCACTGCATATACAGTACCAGTCAAAGTTTGGACACACCTACTCATTCAAGAGTTTTTCATAATTTTTTACTATTATCTACATTGTAGAATAATAGCGAAGACATCACAACTATGAAATAACACATATGGAATCATGTTGTAACCAAAAAAGTATTAAACAAATCAAAATATATTTTAGAATCTTCAAAGTAGCCACCCTTTGCCTTGATGACAGGGAATCTGGGATAAGTATTTTTTTATTTTAAATATATTGTCACGCCCTGACTTTAGAGCGCCTTTTTATGTCTCTATTTGGTTTGGTCAGGGTGTGATTTGGGGTTGCCCACCCTATTCTATGTTTTGTTTTTCTATGATTTTGTATTTCTATGTTTTGGCCGGGTATGGTTCTCAATCAGGGACAGCTGTCTATTGTTGTCTCTGATTGGGAACCATACTTAGGTAGCCCTTTTCCCTCCTTTCTTTGTGGGGAGTTAACTTTGTTTGTGGCACATAGCCTTAAGCTTCACGGTTGTTTTGTATTATTTATTGTTTTTGTCTGCATTTTCTATAATAAAAGGATGTACGCTTACCACGCTGCGCTTTGGTCCTGTTCCTTTGACGGCCGTGACATATACAGCCATGTATTCTTGCATTGCAAATTGTTTACACTTTTTAAAAAACATTTTTGTAATTTAGCAGACGCTCTTATCCATTGTGACTTAAAGGAACAATTAGGGTTAAGTGCCTTGCTCAAGGGGCACATCAACAGATTTTAAACCTAGTCAGCTCAGGGATTCGAACCAGTGACCTTTCGGTTACTGACCCAACGCTCTAAAATACTTTTTTTTTAATTCAACCTTTAGTTAACCTTTCTAGCGCAGGCGTTCCGCTAGCGTAACCCCTCGACAACATTCCGCTGAAAAGGCAGCGCGGGAAATTCAAAAATATTTTTTAGAAATATGTAACTTTCACACATTAACAAGTCCAATACAGCAAATTAAGGATAAACATCTTGTTAATCTACCCATTGTGTCCGATTTAAAAAAGGCTTTACAGCAAAAGCACAACATATGATTATGTTAGTTCAGAGCCAAGTCAAAAAAACAGACAGCCATTTTCCAGTCAAATATAGGAGTCACAAAAAGCAGAAATATAGATAAAATGAATCACTAACCTTTGATGATCTTCATCAGATGACACTCATAGGACATCATGTTACACAATACATGTATGTTTTGTTTGATAATGTGCATATTTATATCCAAAAATCTCAGTTTACATTGGCGCGTTACGTGCAGTAATGTTTTGATTCCAAAACATCCGGTGATCTTGCAGATAGATACAGAAATCCCAGAAATACTAATAATAAACATCGATAAAAGATACAAGTGTTATTCACAGAATTAAAGATAGACTTCTCCTTAATGCAACCGCTGTATCAGATTTCAAAAAAACTTTACGGAAAAAGCATAATCTGAGTACGGCGCTCAGAGCCCAATCCAGACAAATCCAGCCAAAGAAATTTCCACCATGTTGGAAACAAACATTTATTGTGGAACTGGGATTCCTGGGAGTGCATTCTGATGAAGATCATCAAAGGTAAGTGAATGTTTATAATGTTATTTCTGACTTCTGTTGACTGCACAACATGGCGGATATCTCTTTGGGTTGATTTGTCGTCTGAGCGCCGTACTCAGATTTTTGAAATCTGACACAGTGGTTGCATTAAGGAGAAGTGGATCTGAAATTCCATGCATAACAGTTGTATCTTTTAGCAATGTTTATTATGAGTATTTATGTAAATTGGGTGGCTCTCTGCAAAATCATCGGATGTTTTGGAAGCAAAACATTACTGAACATAACGCGCCAATGTAAACTGAGATTTTTGGATATAAATATGAACTTTACCGAACAAAACATACATGTATTGTGTAACATGAAGTCCTATGAGTGTCATCTGATGAAGATCATCAAAGTTTAGTGATTAATTTTATCTATATTTCTGCTTTTTGTGACTCCTCTCTTTGGCTGGAAAATTGGCTGTGTTTTTCTGTGACTTGGCTCTGACCTAACATAATCGTTGGGTTTGCTTTCGTCGTAAAGCCTTTTTGAAATCGGACACTGTGTCTGGATTTACAACAAGTGTATCTTTAAAATGGTGTAAAATACATGTATGTTTGAGGAATTTTAATTATGGGATTTCTGTTGTTTTGAATTTGGTGCCCTGCACTTTCACTTGTCATATCGATCCTGTTAACGGGATTTCAGCTGTAAGTAGATTATGGCGCTTTTGGAGCAGTGGCTTCTTCCTTGCTGAGCGGCCTTTCAGGTTATGTCGATATAGGACTCGTTTTACTATGAATATAGATACGTTTGTACCTGTTTCCTCCAGTATCTTCACAAGGTCCTTTGCTGTTGTTCTGGGATTGATTTGCACTTTTCGCACCAAAGTACGTTCATCTCTAGGAGACAGAACGCGTCTCCTTCCTGAGCGGTATGAAGGCTGCATGGTCCAATGGTGTTTATACTTCCGTACTATTGTTTGTACAGATGAACGTGGTACCTTCAGGCATTTGGAAATTGCTCCTAAGGATGAACCAGACTTGCGGAGGTCTACAATTTTGAGACCTGAGGTCTTGGCTGATTTCTTTTGGTTTTCCCATGATGTCAAGCAGAGAGGCACTGAGTTTGAAAGTAGGCCTTGAAATACATCCACAGGTACACCTCCAATTGACTCAAATAATGTCAATTAGCCTATCAGAAGCTTCTAAAGCCATGACATCATTTTCTGGAATTTTCCAAGCTGTTTAAAGGCACAGTCAAGTTAGTGTATGTAAACTTCTGACTCACTGGAATTGTGTTACAGTGAATGATAAGTGAAATAATCTGTCTGTGAACAATTGTTGGAAAAATCACTTGTGTCATGCACAAAGTAGATGTCCTAACCGACTTGCCAAAACTAACCGACTTGCCAAAACTATAGTTTGTTAACAAGAAATTTGTGGAGTGGTTGAAAAACGAGTTGTAATGACTCTAACCTAAGTGTATGTAAACTTCTTACTTCAACTGTATTTAAGCTCGAGATATCTGTTTTTTTTGTCCACTGTCACGCCCTGACCATAGTTTGCTTTGTATGTTTATATGTTTTGTTTGGTCAGGGTGTGATCTGAGTGGGCATTCTATGTTGTATGTCTAGTTTGTCTGTTTCTGTGTTTGGCCTGATATGGTTCTCAATCAGAGGCAGGTGTTAGTCATTGTCTCTGATTGGGAACCATATTTAGGTAGCCTGTTTTGTCATTGTGGGTTGTGGGTGATTGTCTATGTTAGTTGATGTTGCATGTCTGCACTCGGTTTCATTAGCGGCACGGTCGTTTGTTATTTTGTTTAGTTTGTATAGTTTGTTTAAGTGTTCTTCATTTAATAAATAGAAGAATGGATTCACATCACGCTGCGTTTTGGTCCTCCTCTCTTTCTCCCAAAGAAGATCGTGACAGTTCACCACATCCAACTATGTAACACTTCCTCATCTACGGTGAAAGGTGACAGAGCTAGAGCGGTGTTTGTGAGACCATAAGACATCCCGAAAATCTTCTCACGAAAACGTCTGTAGCGTCCAAACGGTTTGACCTACAAAACTAATATGACCCCTCTGGGGAACAGATAGACTCATGAACATGATGGTATGACCTCCACACGTGTGACAGGACTCGTCTGAAGGTAACATACAAACCAATGGAAGTATGGAGGTCGTTTCATGCCAACAAAAACCAGGGGTTAAATGTGTCCAAAAAAGCACCAATATTTCCTGAGATTACTTATATCTCCTAGATATAGGACAGACACTTCAAAACCTTATTCCTTATTATTCATTTTTTGCCATTTATGAATGTGTTATTCATTTAGATTCTATGGGCTACAGTATTAAAGACCAATTCAATATTTGATCAAATAAAAAATGTTGATACCTAAAGGGGTCCTAAAATGTTTAATCAAATAGCTAAATGATCCATGGTGTGACCATCTTAAAACAACGGCTTAGACTTTTAGAGGTTAAACAGAATATCTCCCTAAGAGACCAAAGTAAAACTCAAATCACTGAATCCCATTTGTTTGCACGGCTATTAATTAAACAGACTTCAGAGAGCTTCAGGACGCTTCCATGAGCCTGGTCTCTTGTATTACATATGTCTGTCATAACGGAATGCCTAGCATCACAGACCTCTGAAGAAACACTCAATGTTATGAGTTATGTCTGCGGCTGCTTTTACAATCCCAACCTACTCACTGTAGTTCTCCAGGGGTGGGAAAACACCCACATGCGCACACACACTGAAACACACACACACCCACCCTGAAACACACACACAACGCTCACCCCCTGCTTCCTATATCTTGTCAAAAACTTGAATTAAGATCAAAAAACTAATCCGCTTCCAATTTATATCTATATTTCAGTGCTGTCAGAGCCACGGAACTCCAAGTATTGAGAAGAGATCGTATTTATTTAGGTGATGCAACTGACAGCTTTATGTCACAAAGCAATCTGGCAGTGTGTGTACAAGTGTGAGGTCATGAGGGTCACCAGACAGTGGTATCAAGCAGGCGGGCACCATTGGTCAGGGCTCGTGTATAAATATCTACAGGAGGTGGTCTAAATGGGCTGTCTGCACAACCTACTGCATGTTGGGTAGGAGCTGCTGAACAGCGTGAGAAAGCGGTCGATAGGATTATTAAATGAATAAAGAGTAAAGGTCATGTTGATGGGAGTTATCGGGGGACCTTCTTTGCTTCGCTGCACTACATACCGATGTTGATTTAAATGTGTCCCTGTCTCATTGAAAAATACAACAACTTTGTGCCGTATTTAAATAAAAGAATAATTAAATATTTGCTTTGATGTGTATTGTGAGAAATCTACAAACTATTTAGAAAACAGAGAGGAAATTAACAGTGGCGTTAATTCTATTATCTGGTTATGTGTAACACAATTATTTCACATTAACCATACATTAAAAAAGGCTTTTATATAAAACCTTATTTTTTTATGTCTTTTACCTTCTGAAGCATCTTTATACATTAACAAAGAGACAATACTGAATCCTCTCTTTATACGGTAACAGAGAGACAATACTGAATCCTATCTTTTACAACTGGGGAGATATAGGGCATGTTTCGTCCTTTAAAGCCAAATGTCTCGGTGGTGGTGTGTGAAGGAGGATGGGGTGGGGGTGGGGGGGCAGTGGTGGTGTGTGAAGGAGGATGGGGGTAAGGAAGAGTGGTGGTTTGTGAGAGGGCTTTGGGGGTGGGTTGATGTGTGTGGGGAACTACTTTAACTACTTTTAAAGCGTTTTGCCAGAGCTAAGTGACCGCGGGAAGCTTGCTAATTATCTATCCATTTCACACCGGTCCGTGCGACAGAAGGCCCATTACAGAGGTGCATACAATATATAAGGGATTCTAACATGGGTCTTCTCCACCGGCGGACTACATGCATTACTCTGCGGCTTCTTTTTACTCCCGTTGCCCAGTTGGTGGGAAAGAACAATACATGGTAAACTATGTGGTGTAAACTCGGCAAAATAAGAAATGTCTCTTTTTCAGGACCCTGTCTTTCAAAGATAATTCTTAAAAATCCAAATAACTTCACAGATCTTCATTGTAATGGGTTTAAACACTGTTTCCCATGCTTGTTCAATGAACCATAAACAATTAATGAACTTGTGGATCGGTCGTTAAGACACTAACAGCTTACAGACAGTAGACAATTAAGGTCACAGTTATGAAAACTTAGGACACATTAAAGAGGCCTTTCTACTGACTCTGAAAAACACCAAAAGAAAGATGCCCAGGGTCCCTGCTCATCTGCGTGAACGTGCCTTAGGCATGCTGCAATGAGGCATGAGGACGGCAGATGTGGCCAGGGCAATAAATTGCAATGTCTGTACTGTGAGACGCCTATGACAGCGCTACTGGGAGACAGGACGGACAGCTGATCGTCCTCGCAGTGGCAGACCACGTGTAAAAACACCTGCACAGAATCGGTACATCTGAACATCACACCTGCGGGACAGGTACAGGATGGCAACAACAACTGCCCGAGTTACACCAGGAACGCACAATCCCTCCATCAGTGCTCAGACTGTCCGCAATAGGCTGAGAGAGGCTGGACTGAGGGCTTGTAGGCCTGTTGTAAGGCAGGTCCTCACCAGACATCACCGGCAACAACGTCGCCTATGGGCACAAACCAACCGTCGCTGGACCAGACAGTACTGGCAAAAAGTGCTCTTCACTGACGAGTCGCGGTTTTGTCTCACCAGGGGTGATGGTCGGATTCGCATTTCTCGTCGAAGGAATGAGCGTTACACCGAGGCCTGTACGCTGGTGCGGGATCGATTTGGAGGTGGAGGGTCTGTCATGGTCTGGGACGGTGTGTCACAGCATCATCGGACTGAGCTTGTTGTCATTGCAGGCAATCTCAACGTTTTTCGTTACAGGGAAGACATCCTCCTCCCTCATGTGGTACCCTTCCTGCAGGCTCATTCTGACATGACCCTCCAGCATGACAATGCCACCAGCCATACTGCTCGTTCTGTGCGTGATTTCCTGCAAGACAGGAATGTCTTGATCCGGGCCAGCGAAAAGATCCGAAAAGATCCGGGCCAGCGAAAAGCCCGGATCTCAATCCCATTGAGCACCTATGGGACCTGTTGGATTGGAGGGTGAGGGCTAGGGCCATTCCCTCCAGAAATGTCTAGGAACTTGCAGGTGCCTTGGTGGAAGAGTGGGATAACATCTCACAGCAAGAACTGGCAAATCTGGTGCAGTACATGAGGAGGAGATCCACTGCAGTACTTAATGCAGCTGGTGGCCACACCAGATACTGACTGTTACTTTTGATTTTGACCCCCTCTTTGTTCAGGGACATATTATTCCATTTCTGTTAGTCACATGTCTGTGGAACTTGTTCAGTTTATGTCTCAGTTGTTGAATCTTGTTATGTTCATACAAATATTTACACATGTTACGTTTGCTGAAAATAAACGCAGTTGACAGTGAGAGGATGTTTCTTTTTTTGCTGAGTTTAAATGAGTGCATTCTAAGAAATGTTTTTTTACAATAAATTGAATACTCGAATTCGCACCAAAACCACTGAACTCCATTCATTATTTGTCCGTGCCAGTAAAATGTTTTATGTTCTATAATCCCTCTAGGCTTATTCTTAGTTCTGATATAAATCTATATATCCTTTCAAAGATTCACTCTGAAGA
This sequence comes from Salvelinus namaycush, assembly GCF_016432855.1. Lineage (NCBI taxonomy): Eukaryota > Metazoa > Chordata > Actinopteri > Salmoniformes > Salmonidae > Salvelinus > Salvelinus namaycush. Next base: position 5,068,530 of record NC_052315.1, read on the forward strand.
TCCATAAGTGGGTTTCCCGTGGCCTTGCTCTACAAAGAGCTCTATAGGGCCCAACCTAAGGAGGATCTACAAGAGCCTTAGTTCCCAATCACCTAAAGCCCAATGCCCAATACCCAGGGCCCAATCCCCAAAATCAAAGGCCCAATCCTCAAGGCCCAATCCTCAAGGCCCAATCCTCAAGGTCCAATCCCCAAGGCCCAATCCCCAATGCCCAATCCCCAATCATCAAGGCCCAATCCTCAAGGCCCAACATCCAAGGTCCAATCCCCAAGGTCCAATGTGTTAAGTTTGCTGAAAATAAACACAGTTGACAGAGAGGACATTTCTTTTTTTGCTGAGTTTACTATGTGGTGAACTATGTGGTGAACTATGTGGTGAACTATGTGGTGAACTATGTGGTGAACTATGTGGTGAACTACGTGGTGAACTATGTGGTGAACTATGTGGTGAACTACGTGGTGAACTACGTGGTGAACTACGTGGTGAACTATGTAGTGAACTATGTGGTGAACTACGTGGTGAACTATGTAGTGAACTATGTGGTGAACTATGTAGTGAACTACGTGGTGAACTATGTAGTGAACTATGTGATGAACTATGTAGTGAACTACGTGGTGAACTATGTGGTGAACTATGTGGTGAACTACGTGGTGAACTATGTGGTGAACTATGTGGTGAACTATGTGGTGAACTACGTGGTGAACTATGTAGTGAACTATGTGGTGAACTATGTAGTGAACTATGTGGTGAACTATGTGGTGAACTATGTAGTGAACTATGTGGTGAACTACGTGGTGAACTACGTGGTGAACTATGTAGTGAACTATGTGGTGAACTATGTGGTGAACTACGTGGTGAACTATGTGGTGAACTATGTAGTGAACTATGTGGTGAACTATGTAGTGAACTATGTGGTGAACTATGTAGTGAACTATGTGGTGAACTACGTGGTGAACTATGTAGTGAACTATGTGGTGAACTACGTGGTGAACTATGTAGTGAACTATGTGGTGAACTATGTGGTGAACTACGTGGTGAACTACGTGGTGAACTATGTAGTGAACTATGTGGTGAACTATGTGGTGAACTACGTGGTGAACTATGTAATGAACTATGTGGTGAACTATGTGGTGAACTACGTGGTGAACTATGTGGTGAACTATGTGGTGAACTATGTAGTGAACTATGTGGTGAACTATGTGGTGAACTACGTGGTGAACTATGTAGTGAACTATGTGGTGAACTATGTGGTGAACTACGTGGTGAACTATGTAGTGAACTATGTGGTGAACTATGTAGTGAACTACGTGGAGAACTATGTAGTGAACTATGTGGTGAACTACGTGGTGAACTATGTAGTGAACTATGTGGTGAACTATGTAGTGAACTACGTGGTGAACTATGTAGTGAACTATGTAGTGAACTACGTGGTGAACTATGTGGTGAACTACGTGGTGAACTATGTAGTGAACTATGTGGTGAACTATGTAGTGAACTACGTGGTGAACTATGTAGTGAACTATGTGGTAAACTACGTAGTGAACTATGTGGTGAACTATGTGGTGAACTATGTGGTGAACTATGTAGTGAACTATGTGATCTCCGCATGTGTAGTTCCCACCATGAAGAATGGAGGAGGTGTGATGGTGCTTTGCTGGTGACACTGTCAGTGATTTATTTAGAATTCAAGGCACACTTAACCAGCATGGCTACCACAGCATTCTGCAGCGATACGCCATCCCATCGTTTGCGCTTAGTGGGACAAACATTTGTTTTTCAACAGGAAAATGACCCAACACACCTTCACGCTGTGTAAGAGCCTTTTTACCAAGGAGAGTGATGGAGTGCTGCATCAGATGACCTGGCCTCCACAATCACCCAACCTCAACCCAAATGAGATGGTTTGGGATGAGTTGGACCACAGAGCGGAGGAAAAGCAGCAAACAAGTGCTCAACATATGTGGGAACTCCTTCAAGACTGTTAGAAAAGCATTCCAGGTAAAGCTGGTTGAGAGAATGTCAATAGTGTGCAAGGCAAAGGGTGGCTACTTTGAAGAATCTCAAATACAACATATATTTAGATTTGTTTAACACTCTTTTTGGTTACTACATGATTCCATATTTGTTATTTCATAGTTTTGATGTCTTCACTTTTATTTTACAATGTAGAAAATAGTAAAAATAAAGAATAACCCTGGAATGAGTAGTTGTGTTCAATCTTTTGACTGGTACTGTAAGTATTCACAGCCCATTTGCTATGACACTCCAAATGGAGCTCAGAGGCAACCTTTGATCCTCCTTGAGATGTCACCACAACTTGATTGGAGTCCACCTGTGGCCAATTCAATTGTTTGGACATGATGTCAGAGCAGAAACTATACCATGACCTCCCAGGAACTGTCCATAGATCTCAGAGATAAAATTGTGATGAGGCATATATCTGGGGAAGGGTATATAACAACTTGAAAGTTTCCAAGAGCAAAGTGGTCTCCATAATTGGAAAATGACAGCACGCCTGGAGTTTGCAAAAAGTCACATGACAGACTCAGAGCATAAGGCAAAAGTTTCTGTGATCTGATGACAGAATTTCTTCACGATTTCGCGATATTCAATTGGTAGTTACAGTCTTGTCTCATCGCTGCAACTCCCGTATGGACTCGGGAGAGGCGAAGGTCGAGAGCCATGCGTCCTCCGAAACACAACCCAGCCAAGCCGCACTGCTTCTTGACACAATGCCCGCTTAACCCGGAAGCCATCCGCACCAATGTGTCGGAGGAAATAGCGTACACCTGGCGACCGTGTCAGCGTGCATTGCGCCCGGCCCCCCACAGGAGTCGCTAGAGCGCAATGGGGCAAAGAACATCCCTGCCGGCCAAACCCTCCCATAACCTGGAGAACGCTGTGCCAATTGTGCGCCTCCCCATCGGTCTCCCGGTCACGGCCGGCTCCAACAGAGCCTGTACTCGAACCAGGATCTCTAGTGGCACACTGCGATACAGTGCCTTAGACCACTGCGCCACTCGGGAGGCCCAAAAATGTAACTCTTTGGCCTGAATGCAAAGCACTATGTCTCAAGAAAACCAGGTACAGCTCATCACCCATCTAACACTTTCCCTATCGTGAAGCATGGTGGTGGCAACATCATGCTATGGGGAAGCTTTTCAGCGGCAGGGACTGGGAGACTGGTAAGGATAGAGGAAACAATGAATGGAGGCAAATACAGGCACATTCTTGATGAGAACCTGCTTCAGAGTGCAAACGGCCTTAGCCTGTCTAGCCTTTCTAGGACACACGTTCCGCTAGCGTAACCCCTCGACAACATTCCGCTGAAAAGGCAGCGCGGGAAATTCAAAAATATTTTTTAGAAATATGTAACTTTCACACATTAACAAGTCCAATACAGCAAATGAAAGATAAACATCTTGTTAATCTACCCATCGAGTCTGATTTAAAAAATGCTTTACAGCGAAAACACAACATATGATTATGTTAGATCACCGCCAAGTCCAAAAAACACACAGCCATTTTCCCAGCCAAAGATAGGAGTCACAAAAAGCAGAAATAGAGATAAAATTAATCACTAACCTTTGATGATCTTCATCAGATGACACTCATAGGACATCATGTTACACAATACATATATGTTTTGTTTGATAAAGTTAATATTTATATCCAAAACCTCAGTTTACATTGGCGCCATGTTCAGAAATGCCTCCAAAATATCCGGAGAAATTGCAGAGAGCCACGTCAAATAACATAAATACTCATCATAAACTTTGATGAAAGATACATGTTTTACATAGAATTAAAGATACACTTGTTCTTAATGCAACCGCTGTGTCAGATTTCAAAAAAACTTTACGGAAAAAGCAAACCATGCAATAATCTGAGACGGCGCTCAGAAAATAAATAAGAAATTCCGCCATGTTGGAGTCAACAAAAATCAGAAATGACATTATAAATATTCCCTTACCTTTGATGATCTTCATCAGAATGCACTCCCAGGAATCCTAGTTCCACAATAAATTGTTGTTTTGTTCAATAATGTCCATTATTTATGTCCAAGTAGCTACTTTTGTGAGCACGTTTAGTACGCATATCCAAACGCTCGTGCAGGTCCAGGCGAACGTCGGACGAAAACTTCAAAAAGTTTTACAGGTCGAAGAAACTTGTCAAACTAAGTATAGAATCAATCTTTAGGATGTTGTTATCATAAATATTCAATAACATTTCAACCGGAGAAGTCCTTTGTCTGTGGAGAAGCAATGGAACGCAGGTCGCTATCATGTGAAATGCGCATGACCAGGACCTGGCTCTCTGCCAGACCACTGACTCAAACAGCTCTCATCGGGCTCCACATCACAGTAGAAGCCTCATTGAAGGTTCTACAGACTGTTGACATCTAGTGGAAGCCATGGGAAGTGCAAACAGATCCATATCCTGCTGTGCATTCAATAGGGACTGAGTTGAAAATCGACCAACCTCAGATATCCCACTTCCTGGTTGGATTTATGAGTTCTGTTATACTCACATACATCATTCAAACAGTTTTAGAAACTTCAGAGTGATTTCTATCCAATAGTAATAATAATATGCATATATTAGCATCTGGGACAGAGTAGGAGGCAGTTCACTCTAGGCACGCTATTCATCCAAAAGTGAAAATGCTGTCCCCTATCCCAAAAAAGTTAGACTGGGGCAAAGATTTACATTCCAACAGGACAATAACCCCAAGCATACAGACAAAGCAACGCTGGAAAGCCTTCAGAAAAAGAATGTGGAAGCCGGAGTGGCCCAGCCAAAGCCCAGACTTGAATCCCATTGAAAATCTACGGAAAGACTTGAAGATTGCTGATCACTGACGCTCCCCATCTAATTTAACTTCTTATGGATGATCCCGTTAACGAGATCGATTTGACAACAGCCAGTGAAAGTGCCAAATTCAAACAACAGAAATCTCATAATTAAAATTCCTCAAACATACAAGTATTTCACACCATTTTAAAGATAAAATTGTTGTTAATCCCACCACAGTGTCCGATTTCAAAAAGGCTTTACGACGAAAGCACACCAAACACAGCCATTTTTCCAGCCAAAGAGAGGAGTCACAAAAAGCAGAAATAGAGATAAAATGAATCACTAACCTTTGATGTTCATCAGATGACACTCATAGGACTTCATGTTACACAATACATGTATGTTTTGTTCGATAAAGTTCATATTTATATCCAAAAATCTCAGTTTACATTGGCGCGTAGTTCCAAAACATTGGCAGTAGTTCCAAAACATCCGGTGATTTTGCAGAGAGCCACATCAATTACAGAAATACTCATAATAAACATTGATAAAAGATACAACTGTTATTCATGGAATTTTAGATCCACTTCTCCTTAATGCAACCGCTGTGTCAGATTTCAAAATAACTTTACGGAAAAAGCACACCATAGAATAATCTGAGTACAGCGCTCAGACAACAAAACAAGCCATACAGATATCCACCATGTTGTGGAGTCAACAGAAGTCAGAAATAGCATTATAAATATTCACTTACCTTTGATGATCTTCATCAGAATGCACTCCCAGGAATCCCAGTTCCACAATAAATGTTCAATTTGTTCGATAAAGTCCATCATTTATGTCCAATGACGCGCGGGCAAGTCCATGCAAAAGTTCAGACGAAAAGTCATATTACAGTTCATAGAAACATGTCAAACGAAGTATAGAATCAATCTTTAGGATGTTTTTATCATAAATCTTCAATAATGTTTCAACCGGAGAATTCCTTTGTCTGTAGAAATGCAATGGAACAGAGCTTACTCTCACGTGAGCGCGCGTGATCAGCTCATGCCACTCTGGCAGAGCCCTGACTCATTCAGCTCTCATTAGCCCCCACTTCACAGTAGAATCCGCAAACAAGGTTCTAAAGACTGTTGACATCTAGTGGAAGCCGTAGGAAGTGCAATATGAACCCATAGACACTGTATATTGGATAGGCAAACCTACAAACCTCAGATTTCCCACATCCTGGTTGGATTTTTTCTCAGGTTTTTACCTGCCATATGAGTTCTGTTATACTCACAGACATCATTCAAACAGTTTTAGAAACTTCAGAGTGTTTTCTATCCAAATCTACTAATGAAATGCATATATTAGCAACTGGGCCTGAGTAGCAGGCAGTTTACTCTGGGCACCTTATTTATCCAAGCTACTCAATACTGCCCCCAGCCATAAGAAGTTAACAGAGCATGAGAAAATCTACAAGGAATAATGGGAGAAAATCCTCAAATCCAGATGTGTGAAGCTGATACAGACATACCCAAGACAACTCAACGCTGTAATCGACGCCAAAGGTGTTTCTACAAAGTACTGACTCAGGGGTGTGAATTCTTATGTCAATTAGATTTCTGCATTTAATTTTCAATACATCGGCTAAAATTTCTACAAACATGTTTTCACTTTGTCATTATGGGGTATTGTGTGTAGATGGGTGAGATAGAAATCAATTTAATCCATTTTGAATTCAGGCTGTAACACAACAAACTATGGAATAACTCAAGGGGTATGAATACTGAAAAATGTATTGCTTTTCATCTCTCCTTGATCCTGTTGACTGTGCTCTGACCCTGCAGCAGAGATGGAGAGAGAGATGCAGAGCGAGAGATAGATAAGGAGGGAAGGGGTAAAAGAGAGAGATAGAAAGATGGAGAGAGAGACAGGGGAGACAGAGAGAGAAAAAATGATTCGTTTATGAGTTTGACTCAGTACATACTATGCTTTGACAGTACAACACATATCCTACAAAGGCATCCCTCTGCATCTGGCCGCAACCAAAGTGTGAAATTCCAAACAGACAGACAGACAGACAGACAGACAGACAGACAGACAGACAGACAGACAGACAGACAGACAGACAGACAGACAGACAGACAGACAGACAGACAGACAGACAGACAGACAGACAGACAGAGAGAGAGACAGAGAGAGAGAGAGAGAGAGAGAGAGAGAGAGAGAGAGAGAGAGAGAGAGAGAGAGAGAGAGAGAGAGAGCACATTTTCAGGCCAAGAGAGGGGATAACAGAATCAGTTTGTCAGGCGTAATGGGAGCTGAAAGTGACACATGGAGCTGGGAACTAAGGAGACTACTTTAATCATCTGTCATATGACATGAGGAACCAACAAATTGAGCTAAAGGGGAAGAACAGATTACATTTGGAGTGAGGAACACTATCCCATTGTGGTGTGGTGTGGCACACATGTAGCTTGCCATAGCCTGCCTCCCAAATATAATACATCTCTTTAAAGTGATTAGTCACATGTAGCCTCACACAGCCTGCCTCCTAAATATAATACATCTCTTTAAAGTGATTAGTCACATGTAGCCTCACACAATTTCGGTTTCGATTATTTGGGTTGAATCTGTAACACAGAATAAAACAATAAATAAAGTCCCTTGATGGTAGGGACTGACCATTACTGCTTATCACTTATTAACCATCATTTATTCACATTACTTTAATAACATATTTCAGTTGTTGTGTATATTACATCTTGTTTTATCTGATGACTTTATTTCATCATCTCATCTCTATAGAGCTGCTGTCTACGCTGTCTGACAAAATCACTATTTTAGTAGTTCTTCTAAGTAAATAAGGCATACTTTTATGACTGCTAAATACCAACTATCAATTACTTAGATCATGCATTTCCAGGTAGAGAAACCTCACGAAACAACAGCTGCTCTTTATATCCCAGCACGATCATGCATTCCTCATGTCTCTTCCATAGCAGGCATTAACGAAGACTGGAGACTGGACAAGGTACTGTAGAGGTACTGCAATGGTACTACAATGGATTATGGTCATTGTAGTTAATTACTATGTTTTATGCGCTAAACTATGTAGGATATTGGCCTGATGGAAACTACAACTCCCAACTACATCCCACAGTTCAGGCTGGATCTGATTTATCTCGACAGAAACTGTACGATGTGCGCATTGAGCTCACAGAAGAAAACCTAACGAATGTCTGTCAATTAGTTGTTTAAAAAACGAAAAATAACCCACATTTCAGTTAATTGCTCAGCACTAACAGAAAACGCAACTACTAACAATAGCAAGGCAAGGCTTTCTTAATGCAATTTCAAAATGGCTCCTCACTGAATTATTTAATTCACTGGAATTGAAAGTCCCTGAGTGAATTGAAAGTACTTGAGTGAATCGAAAGTCCCTGAGTGAATCGAAAGTCCTTGAGTGAATCGAAAGTCCTTGAGTGAATCGAAAGTCCTTGAGTGAATTACTGATATTGATATTAGTGCAACATGTCAAAGGTTTCCAAATAAACAATTTAAGCTTGTATAATATGTCTTATTATTATCTTGTAATGGTCGTGCAATGAATAATTTTGTAATGGTCGTGCAATGAATAATTTTGTAATGGTCGTGCAATGAATCATCTTGTAATGGTTTTACAATGTACCATCTTGTAATGGTCTTACTGTGAATCATCTTGTAATGGTCGTACAATGAATCATCTTGTAATGGTCGTACAATGTACCATCTTGTAATGGTCTTACTGTGAATCATCTTGTAATGGTCGTACAATGTACCATCTTGTAATGGTCTTACTGTGAATCATCTTGTAATGGTCGTACAATGAATCATCTTGTAATGGTCTTACAGTGAATCATCTTGTAATGGTCTTACAGTGAATCATCTTGTAATGGTCGTACAATGAATCATCTTCTAATGGTCTTACTGTGAATCATCTTGTAATGGTCTTACTGTGAATCATCTTGTAATGGTCGTACAATGTACCATCTTGTAATGGTCTTACTGTGAATCATCTTGTAATGGTCTTACTGTGAATCATCTTGTAATGGTCTTGCAATGTACCATCTTGTAATGGTCTTACAGTGGATCATCTTGTAATGGTCATACAATGTACCATCTTGTAATGGTCTTACAGTGAATCATCTTGTAATGGTCGTACAATGTACCATCTTGTAATGGTCTTACTGTGAATCATCTTGTAATGGTCGTACAATGTACCATCTTGTAATGGTCTTACTGTGAATCATCTTGTAATGGTCTTACAGTGAATAATCTTGTAATGGTCTTACTGTGAATCATCTTGTAATGGTCTTACTGTGAATCATCTTGTAATGGTCTTACAATGTACCATCTTGTAATGGTCTTACAGTGAATCATCTTGTAATGGTCTTACAATGTACCATCTTGTAATGGTCTTACTGTGATTCATCTTGTAATGGTCTTACAATGTACCATCTTGTAATGGTCTTACAGTGAATCATCTTGTAATGGTCGTACAATGTACCATCTTGTAATGGTCTTACTGTGAATCATCTTGTAATGGTCTTACTGTGAATCATCTTGTAATGGTCTTACAATGTACCATCTTGTAATGGTCTTACTGTGAATCATCTTGTAATGGTCGTACAATGAATCATCTTGTAATGGTCTTACTGTGAATCATCTTGTAATGGTCTTGCAATGTACCATCTTGTAATGGTCTTACAGTGGATCATCTTGTAATGGTCGTACAATGTACCATCTTGTAATGGTCTTACAGTGAATCATCTTGTAATGGTCGTACAATGTACCATCTTGTAATGGTCTTACTGTGAATCATCTTGTAATGGTCGTACAATGTACCATCTTGTAATGGTCTTACTGTGAATCATCTTGTAATGGTCTTACAGTGAATCATCTTGTAATGGTCTTACTGTGAATCATCTTGTAATGGTCTTACTGTGAATCATCTTGTAATGGTCTTACGGTGAATCATCTTGTAATGGTCTTACTGTGAATCATCTTGTAATGGTCTTACAATGTACCATCTTGTAATGGTCTTACAGTGAATCATCTTGTAATGGTCGTACAATGTACCATCTTGTAATGGTCTTACTGTGAATCATCTTGTAATGGTCGTACAATGTACCATCTTGTAATGGTCTTACTGTGAATCATCTTGTAATGGTCTTACAGTGAATCATCTTGTAATGGTCTTACTGTGAATCATCTTGTAATGGTCTTACTGTGAATCATCTTGTAATGGTCTTACAATGTACCATCTTGTAATGGTCTTACTGTGAATCATCTTGTAATGGTCTTACAATGTACCATCTTGTAATGGTCTTACAGTGAATCATCTTGTAATGGTCTTACAATGTACCATCTTGTAATGGTCTTACAATGAATCATCTTGTAATGGTCTTACAGTGAATCATCTTGTAATGGTCTTACAATGTACCATCTTGTAATGGTCTTACAATGTACCATCTTGTAATGGTGTCACACCCTGATCTGTTTCACCTGTCCTTGTGATTGTCTCCACCCCCCTCCAGGTGTCACCCTTCTTCCCCATTATCCCCTGTGTATTTATACCTGTGTTCTCTGTTTGTCTGTTGCCAGTTCATCTTGTTTGTCAAGTCAACCAGCATTTTGTTTCTCAGCTCCTGCTTTTCCTCAGTCTCTCCTTTTCTCACCCTCCTGGTTTTGACCCTTGCCTGTCCTGCCCCTGAGCCCGCCTGCCTGACCACTCTGCCTGTCCCTGAGCCCGCCTGCCTGACCACTCTGCCTGCCCCTGAGCCCGCCTGCCTGACCACTCTGCCTGTCCCTGAGCCCGCCTGCCTGACCACTCTGCCTGTCCCTGAGCCCGCCTGCCTGACCACTCTGCCTGCCCCTGAGCCTGAGCCTGCCTGCCGTCCAGTACCGTTGCTCCACCTCTGGTTTACTGACCCCTGCCTGCCTTGACCTGTCTCTTGCCTGCCCCTGTTGGAACATGAAATCATTTTCAATTCGACGTGCCTGCATCTGGGTGTTACCTTGATTCCCGATAAATGGTCTTACAGTGAATAATCTTGTAATGGTCTTACAATTAATCATCTTGTAATGTGGTCCTCTGTAGTTCAGTTGGTAGAGCATGGCTTTCGTTCTTTGGAAGAAGTACACCGTCAATAGCATCCACCACTCCATCTCCGAACTTGACATGAAAGAAAAAAGTAAGCTGGTTGGCTGGAGCAAATGCGACCAACAGCAATCCTGATGGAAAAAGTGGGTGCGTTGTTTCACTTTTCAAATTTCAAGGTAAGATCCGAGAGTAATAGCTAATCAGTATGTAACTCATTACATTGTTGCATGTTAATAGTTGCTGATTTAACTAAAGAATAGCTATTGTCATCGACAATTTACTAACAAGATAGATAGCCAGGAGTTGTGGTGGTAGCTACAGTAGCTAACGCTAGCTAGCTATGTACCAATCGAATTGACATCCGCGTTTGGATTTCATGACAAGGTAAAATATTAAGGAGGTGAAGGAGCTGGATGCAGGGGTCCTGGGCTGGTGTGGTTACACGTGGTCTGCGGTTGTGAGGCCGATTGGACGTACTGCCAAATTCTCTAAAACGAGGCGGCTTATGGTGGAGAAATAAACATTAAATTCTCTACAAACAGGTCTGGTGGACATTCCTGCAGTCAGCATGCCAATTGCAGGCTCCCTCAAGACTTGAGACAACTGTGGCATTGTGTTGTGTGACAAAACTGCACTCGTAACACACGGAAGAAAGCTGTTGCCCGATACTACATGTAACAGTTTAACTTTAGTACGTCCCCTCGCCCCGACCTCGGGCGCGAACCAGTGACCTTCTGCACACATCAACAACAGTCACCCACGAAGCATCGTTACCCATCGCTCCACAAAAGCCGCTGCCCTTGCAGAGCAAGGGGAAACCCTACTTCAAGTCTCAGAGCAAGTGACGTAACCGATTGAAACGCTATTAGCGCGTACCCGCTAACTAGCTAGCCATTTCACATCCATTACATACACACAGCAGTCGCTTCACCAGAGGACCCTATGGCAGTGGTAGGCAACCCTGTTCCTGAAGATCTGTAGGTAATGCAGGATTTTGTTCCAACTACGCCCTAAACCAGGGATGCGTTAAGTTTGCTTGAATGTTTGCAACGTTGAGGGATGGTTTGTACTGAACGACACGCTTTCCCAAAACTGTCATGTACAAAACGGTGGGTGTAACAGGGTGTGGCTTGAAGAAATTAGTGACTTACTTAAAGGGACGCGGAGCATTTTGAACCCACAACCCAACTCTTTCCCATTTCTCCAACCTGTTTTGAGCCCCACCTTAATACCTGTCACGTATCAGTTTGCAAGCAATGCAACAAAAAATTATGAGTTAATTAAGCCGCATACAAACATGGTCTCTTTTTTGCTTTCTTGATTAAGCCAGCTCCAAAATGCAGGTGTTTCAGCCTAGCTCAATGTTTTCTGTAGTGGAGGGGCAGCCAGTAGTAACATAGAAAATATAAACTAGAACACAACATAGAAATTATAAACTGGAATACCCCCGAGTCATGCCCTGACCTACTACACCATAGAGAAACAAGGGCTCTCTATGGTCAGGGCGTGACAGTGGCAGGGTTTGCAAACCATTACAGACTACAAGGGGAAGCACAGCTGAGAGCTGCCCAGTGACACGAGCATACCAGACGAGCTAAACTACTTCTATGCTCGCTTCGAGGCAAATAACACTGAAACATGCATGAGAGCACCAGCTGTTCCGGGAGACTGTGTGATCACGCTCTCCGCAGCCGATGTGAGTAAGACCTTTAAACAGGTCAACATTCACAAGGCCGCAGGGCAAGACGGATTACCAGGATGTGTACTGCGAGCATGCGCTGACCAACTGGCAAGTGTCTTCACTGACATTTTCCACCTCTCCCTGTCCGAGTCTGTAATACCAACATGTTTTAACTTCTTGAGGGCAGGGGGCAGCTTTTTCACTTTCGGGAAAAATAGCATGCCAAAATTCAACTGCTTGCTACTCATCCCCAGAATATAACTAATATTATTAGTAGATTTGGATAGAAAACACTCTGAAGTTTCTAAAACTGTTTGAATAATGTCTGTGAGAATAACAGAACTTATGTAGCAGGCAAAACCCTGAGGACAAACCATTCAGAATTTGTATTTTTTTGATGTCACTGTCTTTTCAATGAGTTTTTTAGAGACACCAGATTTCTAATGGACTTGCTTGCAGTTTCTACCGCTTCCACTGGATGTCACCAGTCCTTGGAAATCGGTTGAGGTTATTCCTTTGTGTACTGAAGAAGTAGGGCTATCGTAAATGAGGGTCACATGAAGTAAATTTTTGGAGAGAATCACGTTATGAAAAAGGTTGCGTCAGTTTGGTTTCATTTTGCATTGAACACAGATCATCCCGTCTTCAAATTGATCGATTATTAACGTTTAAAAATACCTAACGTTGTATGACAAAAGTAGTTTGAAATGTTTTGGTAAATTTACATGTAACTTTTGATATATTTTGTAGTGACTTGGCGAAAGTTGGAAGCTGTGTTTTTCTGGATGAAACGGTCCAAATAAATTGACATTTTGGATATATATCGACGGAATTAATCGAACAAAAGGACCATTTGTGATGTTTATGGGACATATTGGAGTGCCAACAAAAGAATTTAATCAAAGGTAAGGCATGATTTATATTTTATTTCTGCGTTTTGTGTCGTGCTTGCAGTGTTGAAATATGCTACTCTGTTGTTTACTGATGTGCTATCATCAGATAATAGCATCTTATGCTTTCGCCGAATAGCTTTTTTGAAATCTGACATGTTGGCTGGATTCACAACGAGTGTAGCTTTAATTTGGTATCTTACATGTGTGATTTAATGAAAGTTTGATTTTTATATCATGTTATTTGAATATGGCTCGCTGTATTTTCCCTGGCTATTGGCCGGTGGGACGTTTGCGTCCCACCTGCCCCAGAGAAGTTAAGCAGACCACCATAGTCCCTGTGCACAAGAACACTAAGGTAACCTGGCTAAATGACTACCGACGTCTGTAGCCATGAAGTGCTTTGAAAGTCTGGACATGGCTCACATCAACACCAGCACCCAGAAACCCTAGACCCACTCCAATTTGCATACCGCCCCAACAGATCCACAGATGATGCAATCTCCACACTGCCCTTTCCCACCTGGACAAAAAGAACACCTATGTGAGAATGCTGTTCATTGACTGCAGCTTAGCGCTCAACACCATAGTGCCCTCAAAGCTCATCACTAAGCTAAGGACCATGGGGCTAAACACCAACCTCTGGAACTGGATCCTGGATTTTCTGACGGGCCGCCCCCAGGTGGTGAAGGTAGGCAACAACACATCTGCCATGCTGATCCTCAACACATGGGCCCCTCAGGGGTGCGTACTCAGTCCCCTCCTGTACTCCCAGTTCACTCATGACTGCACGGCCAGGCATAACCCCAACACCATTATTACATTTGCCGATGACACAACAATGGTAGGCCTGATCACCGACAACAACGAGACAGCCTATAGGGAGGAGGTCAGAGACCTGGCCGTGTGGTGCCAGGACAACAACCTCTCCCTCAATCCGATCAAGACAAAGGAGATGATTGTAGACTAAAGGAAAAAGAGGACCGAGCACGCCCCCATTCCCATCGACGGGGCTGCAGTGGAGCAGGTTGAGAGCTTCAAGTTCCTTGGTGTCCACATCACCAACAAACTATCTTGGTCCAAACACACCAAGACAGTTGTGAAGAGGGCACGACAAAACCTATTCCCCCTCAGGAGACTGAAAAGATTTGGCATGGGCCCTCAGATCCTCAAAAGGTTCTACAGCTGCACCATCAAGAGCATCCTGACTGGTTGCATCACCGCCTGGTATGGCAACGGCTCAACCTCCGACCGCAAGGCACTACAGAGGGTAATGCGTACGGCCCAGTACATCACTGGGGCCAAGCTTCCTGCCATCCAGGACCTCTATACCAGGCGGTGTCAGAGGAATGTCCTAAAAATTGTCAAAGACTCCAGCCACCCTAGTCATAGATTGTTCTCTCTGTTACCGCACGGCAAGCGGTACCGGAGCGCCAAGTCTAAGTCCAAGAGGCTTCTAAACACCTTCTACCCCCAAGCCATATGGCTCCTGAACATCTAATCAAATGGCTACCCAGAGTATTTGCAGTGCCCCCCTCACCCCCTCTTTACACCACTGCTGCTCTCTGTTGTCATCTATGCATAGTCACTTTAATAATTCTACCTACATGTACATACTACCTTAAATAACCGGTGTCCCCGCACATTGACCCTGTATCGGTACCCCCCTGTATATAGTCTCGCTATTGTTATTTCACTGCTGCTATGTCTATGTATATAGGGCAGCAGCCTCTAAGCTGCAGGGTTGAGTAACCGGGCGGTAGCAGGCTAGTGATGTCTATTTAACAGTCGGATGGCCTTGAGATAGCTGTTTTTTTGTCTCTCGGTTCTCAATTGTGCATCTGTAAATGTTTTATGGAGTCTTAGGGACCAAGCCAAATTTCTTCAGCCTCGTGAGCTTGAAGAGGCACTGTTGCGCCTTCTTCACCACACAGTCTGTGTGGTTGGACCATTTCAGATTGTCAGTGATGTGTACGCCAAGGAACTTGAAGCTTTCCACCTCCTCCACTGTGGTCCTGTCTGTGTGGAAAAGGGACGTGCTCCCTCTGCTGTTTCCTGAAGTCCACGATCATCTCCTTTGTTTTGTTGACATTGAGGGAAAAGGTTATTTTCCGGGCACCACATCTGCAAAGGCCCTCACCTCCTCTCTATAGGCTGTCTCCTCATTTTTGGTAATCAGGCCTACTATTGTTGTGTCGTCTGCAAACTTGATGATTGAGCTGGAGGCGTGCGTGGCCACGCAGTCATATGTGAACAGGGAGTACAGGAGGGGCCTGAGCACGCACCCTTGTGGGCCCCTTTGTTGAGGATCAGCGAAGTGGAGGTGTTGTTTCCTACCTTTACCACCTGGGGGAAGGCAGTCAGGAAGTCCAGGACCCAGTTGCACAGGGCGGGGTTGAGACCCAGGGCCCCGAGCTTAATGATGAGCTTGGAGAAATACTATGGCGTTGAAGGCTGAGCTATAGTTAATGAACAGCATTCTTACATAGGTATTCCTCGTCCAGATGGGATAGGGCAGTGTGCAGTGCGATGGCGATTGCATCATCTGTGGATCTATTGGGGTCGTTTGCAAATTGGTGAGGTGATATGATCCTTGACTAGCCTCTCAAAGCACTACATGACGACAGAAGTGAGTGCTACGGGTGATAGTAATTTAGTTCAGTTACCTTTGCTTTCTTGGGTACAGGAACAATGGTGGACATCTTGAAGCAAGTGGGGACAGCATACTAGGATAGGGAGATATTGAATAAGTCCGTAAACACTCCAGCCAGCTGGTCTGCGCATGCTCCGAGGACACGGCTAGGGATGCCGTCTGGGCCGGCAGCCTTGCAAGGGTTAACACGCTTAAATGTCTTACTCACGTCGGCCACGGAGAACGAGAGCCGACAGTCCTTAAGAGCGGGTCGCATCGGTGGCACTGTGTTATCTTCAAAGCGGGCGAAGAAGGTGTTTAGCTTGTCCGGGAGCAAGACGTCGGTGTCCGCGATGTGTCTGGTTTTACCTTTATAATACATGATTGTCTATAAGCTGCCTGGCTGTATACTGTGGCCTTCAGTGGAACGGGAAGGAAAGGCCTTACCAGGGAGTACAGCAACCCTCCCTGTCTCATTCTGTCAACATGTATAGTATGTAACCACTGTAATTCATACCAACTGCTACGGGCGCAATCACTGACGTACTGTATATTCAAGTTCTTCGATCTTGGGATAGATATTCTAGTTGACACAACTGTGTGAGGTGTCTGATATACAGTGCATACGGAAATTATTCAGACGCCTTGACTTATATAAAATAAATTTAAAAAAAAAACAGATATACCTTATTTACATAAGTATTCAGACCCTTTTCTATGAGATTTGAAATTGAGATCAGGTGCATTCTGTTTCCATTGATCATCCTTTTTTCTATGACTTGACTGGAGTCCACCTATCGTAAATTCAATTGATTGGACATGTTTTGCAAAGGCACATATGTGTCTATATAAGGTCCCACAGTTGACAGTGCATGTCAGAGCAAAAACCAAGCCATGAGGTCTAAGGAAATAATATGATATATCATATTAATACATAACTACGGTACGTCTGCTTGACACCTCATCATATTGGAGGAATAAATACAGAAATAAATAAAACAATAAATTATATAAATGTGTTAAATTAAAATAATGATTTATTTATTTCTGTGTGTATTCATTCATTCATCCATTTATTTATGTATTTATCTATTTATGTGTACATTTATTTATTTATAATTACAGCAGATTTGTTCCTCCAAACATACATGTTTATAAAATAATTATAACGTCTTCACAAATCTGTATTCTATCCATGCAGTTTAGAACAGTAACTGAAGCATGTCTGTCCAATGTCGTTTGCTCCAATGAGCCTGCTTGCTGTCACCGTTCACTGTAAACGCATAAACGGGCTCCTGCGCTCGTAAGCCCACCACCCACCCACCCACCCACCCAGCCAAACCGAGCCCAGCCCAGCCCACCGGCCCTGCCCACCACCCACCCACCCAGCCCAACCGAGCCCAGCCCAGCCCTCGGCCCAGCCCACCCCCCCCGGACAGCCCCCCCCCCCCCCCCCCCCCCGGACAGCCCACCCCGTTAGTGGATATGGATTATGCCTTCATTAGGACGCGGCATGTCATAATTTATGATGCTTTATCGAAGTGTGTGTGTGTGTGTGTTAATGTGTGTGTTTGTGTGTGTGTGTGTGTGTGTGTGTGTGTGTGTATGTGTGTGTGTGTGTGTGTGTGTGTGTGTGTGTGTGTGTGTGTGTGTGTGTGTGTGTGTGTGTGTGTGTGTGTGTGTGTGTGTGTGATGGGTGGGTGGGTGGGGGATGTTTTTGCATACATACCATCACTGAACATAGCATACACCCATTATGAAGAAAGCAGAAGGCTCCTGACAGGCAGAATCAACAGAGCAGTGTCATATTCCACATCCTCATTAATCCTGACGGGATGCAGAGCGTGTTTAAATCATGTTTACCAAGCGCTATTCAAGGGGGAAATCCTTCTATTTTTGGTTTGTATCAAATCCGAGGCAATTACGTGACATTGACCTAATTAATCATTTGACAATGAAGGGAAAGGCATTGTTTTATGACAATTGTTATGCCGTTAAGGCTTACAAACTTGGAGTTGATTAAAATAAAATGTAATTAAAGCGGAGGAGAACGATATGACCAAGGGGGAAAAGCTAATTGGAATAAAATCATACAATAATTTGTGTAATTAAATATACTGTAGGTTGAAATGGAGTGTAATACCAATGAGTATAATATATAACATCTTGTTTTTCTAAACATGAAATTTGAGGAATGTCTGCATAATAAGAGGAGCACAGTACATCTTTCATACGTCAGAATAAAAGACGTTCCATTTCATTCCATCTGTTATTTTATTTTATGCATTACAATCTGTGTAATAAGAACTCTACTAAAATAAGCACGTAATAGTTCATAGATTGAAGGGATCAAGCAGAGATCAAGCAATATATACTGAACAAAATTATAAACGCAACATGTAAAGTGTCGGTCCCATATTTCATGAGCTGAAATAAAAGATCACAGAAAATGTTCCATACGCACAAAAACTATTCTCAAATTGTATGCACAAATGTGTTTACATCCCTGTTAAAGATAATCCATCCACCTGACAGGTGGATATCAAGAAGCTGTTTAAACAGCATGATCATTACACAGGTGCACCTTGTGCTGGGGACAATGAAAAGCCACTCTAAAATGTGCAGTTTTGTCACACAACACAATGCCACAGATGTCTCAAATTTTGAGGGAGTGTGCAATTGGCATGCTGACTGCAGGAATGTCCATCAGAGCTGTTGCCAGAGAATTTCATGTTTAATTTCTCTACCATAAGCCACTTCCCAACATCGTTTTAGATAATTTGGCAGTATGTCCAATTGACCTCACAACCGCAGACCACGTGTAACCACCCCAGCCCAGGACCCCTGCATCCAGCTTCTACACCTGTGGGATCGTCTGAGACCAGCCACCCGGACAGCTGATGAAACTGAGAAGTATTTCTGTCTGTAATAAAGCCCTTTTATAGGAAAAACAAATTCTGATTGGCTGGGCTTCTATGCCCAGTCATGTGAAATCCATAGATTAGGCCCTAATGAATTTATGTCAATTGACTGATTGTATAGTTCTGCTTTTCTTTTCTTAGTCAACCTTGTGTTCTTTTTCTTTGTGTTCTGGAATGTAGCCCTGTTTCTTTGTGTTCTGGAACGTAGCCCTGTTTCTTTGTGTTCTGGAACGTAGCCCTGTTTCTTTGTGTTCTGGAACGTAGCCCTGTTACTTTGTGTTCTGGAACGTAGCCCTGTTTCTTTGTGTTCTGGAACGTAGCCCTGTTACTTTGTGTTCTGGAATGTAGCCCTGTTTCTTTGTGTTCTGGAACGTAGCCCTGTTTCTTTGTGTTCTGGAACGTAGCCCTGTTACTTTGTGTTCTGGAATGTAGCCCTGTTTCTTTGTGTTCTGGAACGTAGCCCTGTTTCGTTGTGTTCTGGAACGTAGCCCTGTTACTTTATGTTCTGGAATGTAGCCCTGTTTCTTTGTGTTCTGGAACGTAGCCCTGTTTCGTTGTGTTCTGGAATGTAGCCCTGTTTCTTTGTGTTCTGGAACGTAGCCCTGTTTCTTTGTGTTCTGGAACGTAGCCCTGTTTCTTTGTGTTCTGGAACATAGCCCTGTTTCTTTGTGTTCTGGAATGTGTTCTGGAACGTAGCCCTGTCATTTTTGTTCATTGATTTCACCTGTGTTCGTTTCTCACCTGGTCTCATCAGTTCCCTATTTAGTTCAGTTCTTTCTGTGAGGTATTGTTTGTTTTTGACTGACTACCTGTGTTTGACCATTGCCTGCCTGTTTTTGACTGCCTACCTGTGTTTGACCGCCTACCTGTGTTTGACCATTGCCTGCCTGTTTTTGACTGCCTACCTGTGTTTGACCGCCTACCTGTGTTTGACCATTGCCTGCCTGTGACCATGACTCCTGCCTTCTGCGAAGGCTTAATAAACATCTGCTGCGCCCTGGGCGTGAATCTACACCTTTTTCTCCCTGAGTTTTCATTACACTGATTTCCTTATATCAACTGTAACTCGGTAAAACCATTGAAATTGTTGCATGTTGGGTTTATATTTTTGTTCAGTATAGATAATACATATATAATCTATCACTGCTCTCAAAGAATCATCCTGGGTTACACTTTATAAGAAATGGTTATTAACATTATTATAAAGTGCTGCCTTGATATAATCCACTGGTGCCTTCGTCCATAGAGATCTTATGAATCTATATCTAATTCTATGCCTACACTAATGTGCTTATGAGGCAATGTGATGAATGATACTCTAATATCGAAGGGGCTGTACATGATACCATCTGACCTGCTCCTTGATACAATCTGACCTGCTCCATGATACAATCTGACCTGCTCCATGATACAATCTGACCTGCTCCATGATAC
Organism: Salvelinus namaycush; assembly: GCF_016432855.1. Classification (NCBI taxonomy): domain Eukaryota; kingdom Metazoa; phylum Chordata; class Actinopteri; order Salmoniformes; family Salmonidae; genus Salvelinus; species Salvelinus namaycush. The sequence continues at coordinate 5,089,015 of NC_052315.1, forward strand.
AATCTGACCTGCTCCTTGATACAATCTGATCTGCTCCATGATACAATCTGACCTGCTCCTTGATACAATCTGACCTGCTCCTTGATACAATCTGACCTGCTCCTTGATACAATCTGACCTGCTCCATGATACAATCTGACCTGCTCCTTGATACAATCTGACCTGCTCCTTGATACAATCTGACCTGCTCCTTGATACAATCTGACCTGCTCCTTGATACAATCTGACCTGCTCCATGATACAATCTGACCTGCTCCTTGATACAATCTGACCTGCTCCATGATACAATCTGACCTGCTCCATGACCTGCTCCTTGATACAATCTGACCTGCTCCTTGATACAATCTGACCTGCTCCATGATACAATCTGACCTGCTCCATGACCTGCTCCTTGATACAATCTGACCTGCTCCTTGATACAATCTGACCTGCTCCTTGATACAATCTGACCTGCTCCATGATACAATCTGACCTGCTCCTTGATACAATCTGACCTGCTCCATGATACAATCTGACCTGCTCCTTGATACAATCTGACCTGCTCCATGATACAATCTGACCTGCTCCTCTTCTCATACCGTATCTCATACATGCTCTCTCCTCTCTCTCGTCACATCTGCGTTAATCTAATCCAGCGGTAGTTGACTGGCTGTTACCGTCCCTGACGATCTGGTTTGCATTATTAACAAGAGCAGAACAGAACGTCTCTCTCTTGGCTCTCCCTTCCGCTCCTTAATGATCTAGTTTACTCCTGGTCTCTCTCTCACACACACGCACAAAACTCTGATCGTTCCATTTCCATTATTGCAATTTTTCTATTAAACAATAATTCCCTTTCGGTGTCAGGGGGCGAAACTCTGAACTGCCAGTGTTTTCTGTCACACCTTCTAGCAACCAAATGTACATTTTAAATAAGGCCCAAGCGCTAGAAAAGGAAATAAGAGTCGAGGTGAAAATCAGAAAAAGATGGGTTGGAAAAAAGCTAAAGATTAATTACATTTCGTTTTTTTTTTTACATTTGAAAAGCAAACCGTGTACATGGGTTTCTCACACATTTTTAAGACCCAGAGGTCAAGACCCAGATTCCTGCGCACCAAAAAAGCCACTTTAGCAAGAATTTGCCAATTATTTATTTTACAATGTGGGGGGGTCAGGCCCGTACCTCTGCTATGTCAATGCAGTGCTTTGACTCAGGGACACCTCTTCACACCTCTCTGTAGAGAAGAATGATAAAAAACAAAGGGAACAGAGAGAGGAGTCCTGAATCTTGCGGTCACGTACTGTGTGGTCAAATCAAATCAAAGTATATTTGTCAAGTGCGCCGAATACAACAGGTGTAGACCTTACAGTGAAATGCTTACTTACAAGCCCTAACCAACAGTGCAATTTTTAAGTAAACAATAGATAAGTAAAGAAATTTTAAAAAACAGTAAAATGACAGTGAAAATAACAGTAGCGAGGCTCTATACAGGTGGTACCGGTACAGAGTCAATGTGCGGGGGCACCGAATAGTTGGGCTAATTGAGGTAATATGTACATGAATGTATAGTTAAAGTGACTATGCATAGATGATAAACAGAGAGTAGCGGCAGCGTAAAAGAGAGGTTGGCAGGAGAGGGGTACCACAATGCAAATAGTCCGGGTATCCATTAGATTACCTGTTCAGGAGTCTTATGGCTTGGGGTTAAAAGATGTTGAGAAGCCTTTTGGTCCTAGACTTGGCGCTCCGGTACCGCTTGCCATGCGGTAGCAGAGAGAACAGTCTATGACTAGGGTGGCTGGGGTCTTTGACAATTTTTAGGGCCTTCCTCTGACACCACCTGGTGTAGAGGTCCTGGATGGCAGGCAGCTTAGCCCCAGTGATGTACTGGGCCATAGGTACTATCCTCTGAAGCGTCTTGCGGTTGGAGGCCGAGCAGTTGCCGTACCAGGCAGTGATGCAACCAGTCAGGATGCTCTCGATGTTGCAGTTGTAGAACCTTTTGAGGATCTGAGGACCCATGCCAAATCTTTTCAGTCTCCTGAGGGGGAATAGGCTTTGTCGTGCCCTCTTCACGACTGTCTTGGTGTGTTTGGACCATGATAGTTTGTTGGTGATGTGGACACCAAGGAACTTGAAGCTCTCAACCTGTTCCACTACAGCTCCGTATATGAGAAGGGGCCTGCACGGTCCTCTTTTTCCTGTAGTCCACAATCATCTCCTTTGTCTTGATCACATTGAGGGAGAGGTTGTTGTCTTGGCACCACACGGTCAGGTCTCTGATCTCCTCCCTATAGGCTGACTCATTGTTGTCGGTGATCACACACTAGACTATATATACACACACACTAGACTACATATACACACTATATACACACACACTAGACTACATATACACACACACTAGACTATATATACATACTATATACACACACACTAGACTACATATACACACTATATACACACACACTAGACTATATATACACACACACTAGACTACATATACACACTATATACACACACACTAGACTATATATACACACACACTAGACTATATATACATACTATATACACACACACTAGACTACATATACACACTATATACACACACACTAGACTATATATACACACACACTAGACTACATATACACACTATATACACACACACTAGACTACATATACACACTATATACACACACACTAGACTATATATACACACTATATACACACACACTAGACTATATATACACACTATATACACACACTCACTAGACTATATATACATACTATATACACACACACTAGACTATATATACATACTATATACACACACACTAGACTATATATACACACTATATACAGACACACTAGACTATATATACACACACACTAGACTACATATACACACTATATACACACACACTAGACTACATATACACACTATATACACACACACTAGACTATATATACACACACACTAGACTACATATACACACTATATACACACACACTAGACTATATATACACACACACTAGACTACATATACACACTATATACACACACACTAGACTATATATACACACTATATACACACACACTAGACTATATACACACACACTAGACTACATATACACACTATATACACACACACTAGACTATATATACACACTATATACACACACACTAGACTACATATACACACTATATACACACACACTAGACTATATACACACACACTAGACTACATATACACACTATATACACACACACTAGACTACATATACACACTATATACACACACACTAGACTACATATACACACTATATACACACACACTAGACTATATACACACACACTAGACTACATATACACACTATATACACACACACTAGACTATATACACACACTATATACACACACACTAGACTACATATACACACTATATACACACACACTAGACTACATATACACACTATATACACACACACTAGACTACATATATACACTATATACACACACACTAGACTACATATACACACTATATACACACACACTAGACTATATATACACACACACTAGACTACATATACACTATATACACACACACTAGACTACATATACACACTATATACACACACACTAGACTATATATACACACTATATACACACACACTAGACTATATATACACACTATATACACACACTCACTAGACTATATATACATACTATATACACACACACTAGACTATATATACACACTATATACAGACACACTAGACTATATATACACACACACTAGACTACATATACACACTATATACACACACACTAGACTACATATACACACTATATACACACACACTAGACTACATATACACACTATATACACACACACTAGACTATATATACACACTATATACACACACACTAGACTACATATACACACTATATACACACACACTAGACTATATATACACACTATATACACACACTCACTAGACTATATATACACACTATATACACACACACTAGACTATATATACACACACTATATACACACACTCACTAGACTATATGTACACACTATATACACACACTAGACTATATATACACACAAACTAGACTATATATACACACTATATACACACACACTAGACTATATATACACACTATATACACACACTCACTAGACTATATATACACACTATATACACACACTAGACTATATATACACACTATATACACACACTCACTAGACTATATATACATACTATATACACACACTAGACTATATATACACACACACTAGACTATATATACACACTATATACACACACACACTAGACTATATATACACACTATATACACACACACTAGACTATATATACACACTATATACACACACACTAGACTATATATACACACACACACTAGACTATATACACACACTCACTAGACTATATATACACACTATATACACACACTAGACTATATATACACACTATATACACACACTAGACTATATATACACACTATATACACACACTCACTAGACTATATATACATACTATATACACACACACTAGACTATATATACACACTATATACACACAATAGACTATATATACACACTATATACACACACTCACTAGACTATATATACACACACTATATACACACACTAGACTATATATACACACACTAGACTATATATACACACACACTAGACTATATATATACACTATATACACACACACTAGACTATATATACACACTATATACACACACACTAGACTATATATACACACTATATACACACTCATTAGACTATATATACACACTATATACACACACTCACTAGTCTATATATACACACTCATTAGACTATATATACACACTATATATACACACTCATTAGACTATATATACACACTATATACACACACTCACTAGACTATTTATACACACTATATACACACACTCACTAGACTATATATACATACTATATACACACACTAGACTATATATACACACTATATACACACACTCACTAGACTATATATACATACTATATACACACACTAGACTATATATACACACACACTAGACTATATATACACACTATATACACACACACTAGACTATATATACACCCTATATACACACACACTAGACTATATATACACACACACTAGACTATATACACACACTCACTAGACTATATATACATACTATATACACACACTAGACTATATATACACACTATATACACACACTCACTAGACTATATATACACACTATATACACACACTAGACTATATATAAACACTATATACACACACTAGACTATATATACACACTATATACACACACTCACTAGACTATATATACATACTATATACACATACTAGACTATATATACACACACACTAGACTATATATACACACACACTAGACTATATATACACACTATATACACACACACTAGACTATATATACACACTATATACACACACACTAGACCATATATACACACTATATACACACACACTAGACTACATATACACACTATATACACACACACTAGACTATATATACACACTATATACACACACACTAGACTATATATACACACTGTATACACACACTCACTAGACTATATATACATACTATATACACACACTAGACTATATATACACACACTAGACTATATATACACACACACTAGACTATATATACACACACACTAGACTATATATACACACTATATACACACACACTAGACTATATATACACACTATATACACACTCATTAGACTATATATACACACTATATACACACACTCACTAGTCTATATATACACACTCATTAGACTATATATACACACTATATATACACACTCACTAGACTATATATACACACTATATACACACACTTACTAGACTATATATACACACTCACTAGAATATATATACACACTATATACACACTCATTAGACTATATATACACACTATATACACACTCACTAGACTATTTATACACACTATATACACACACTCACTAGACTATTTATACACACTATATACACACACTCACTCACACAAAATCCACACAATCACATAAAACACGCACACATACCGACACAACACACACATCCACACACACTTTCACACTCATCATATACTACTGCTACTCTGTTCTTTATTTTACCCTTATTATTATCTATCCTGAATCCTAGTCACTTTACCCTGCCATCATGTACATATCTACCTCAAATACCTTATTATTATCCATCCTGATGCCTAGTCCCTTTACCCTGCCTTCATGTACATATCTACCTCAAATACCTTATTATTATCTATCCTGATGTCTAGTCACTTTACCCTGCCTTCATGTACATATCTACCTCAAATACCTTATTATTATCTATCCTGATGCCTAGTCACTTTACCCTGCCATCATGTACATATCTACCTCAAATACCTTATTATTATCTATCCTGATGCCTAGTCACTTTACCCTGCCATCATGTACATATCTACCTCAAACACCTTATTATTATCTATCCTGATGCCTATCACTTCACCCTACCTTCATGTACATATCTACCTCAAATACCTTATTATTATCTATCCTGATGCCTAGTCACTTTACCATGCCTTCATGTACATATCTACCTCAAATACTTTATTATAATCTATCCAGATTCCTAGTCACTTTACCCTGCCATCATGTACATATCTACCTAAAATTTCTTATTTTTTATCTATCCTGATGCCTAGTCACTTTACCCTGCCATCATGTACATATCTACCTCAAATACCTTATTATTATCTATCCTGATGCCTAGTCACTTTACCATGCCTTCATGTACATATCTACCTCAAATACTTTATTATAATCTATCCTGATGCCTAGTCACTTTACCCTGCCATCATGTACATATCTACCTCAAATACCTTATTATTATCTATCCTGATGCCTAGTGTAACGGTCCTGACCTGTTTTATGTTGTTTTTGTATGTGTTTATGGTCAGGGCGTGTGTTTTGGGTGGGCAGTCTATGTTTTGTATTTCTAGGTTGGTTTTTGTGTTCGGCCTGGTATGATTCTCAATTAGAGACAGGTGTGTATCGTTTGTCTCTAATTGAGAGTCATACTAAGGCAGCCAGGGTTTCACTGGGGTTTTGTGGGTGTTTGTTCCTGTGTCCTCACAGGACGGTTGAAGGTTAGTCACATTTGTTGTTTTGTAGTTTTGTAGTGTCTTGTTTGCTGTTGTCATTAAAAGATGGCTTATTTCCCTCAATCCGCATCTTGGTCCTATCCATGCTCCTCCTCGTCTAAGGGGGAGAACAACAATGACTACCTTTACAGAAACACCCACCACAACAGGACCAAGCGGATTGAGGAGAGAGAAAAGGAACTACAGCAATGGGGAAAAGAGGAATGGAGTTGGGAACAAATATTCAACGGAGAAGGACCCTGGGCTAAGGTTGGTGTGAATCGCCGCTCGCGGGAGGAGAAGAAGGCAGCCACAGCCCAGGAGCGCTGGTATGAGGAGGCAGCGCGACGACGCGGTTGGGAGCCCGTGAGTCAGACCCAAAAATTTCTTGGGGGGGGGCACACGAGGAGTGTGGCAAAGCCGGGTAGGATACCCGAGCCAACTCCCCGTGCTTACCGTGGAGGTAGAAGGCGTCGTACTGGTAAGACACCGTGTTATGCGGTAAAGCGCACGGTGTCCCCAGTACGCGTGCTTAGCCCAGTGCGGGCTATTCCACCTTGCCGCACTGGGAGGGCTAGGTTGGGCATCGAGCCGAGTGCCATGAAGCCGGCCCAACGTATCTGGTCTCCAGTACGTCTCCTCGGGCCGGCGTACATGGCACCAGCCTTACAGGTGGTGTCCCCGGTTCGCCTGCATAGCCCAGTGCGGGCTATTCCACCTCGCCGCACTGGCAGGGCTACGGGGACCATTCAACCTGGTAGGGTTGGGGAGGCTCGGTGCTCAAGAGCACGTGTCCTCCTTCACGGTCCGGTATATCCGGCGCCACCTTCCCACCCCAACTCAGTACCACCAGTGCCTACACCACGCACCAGGCTTCCAGTGCATCTCCAGAGCCCTGTTCCTCTTCCACGCACTCTCCCTATGGTGCGTGTCTCCAGCCCGGTACCTCCAGTTCCGGTACCACGCACCAGGCCTAGAGTGCGCCACGAGAGTCCAGTGTGCCCAGTTCCTGTTCCCCGCACTCGCCCTGAGGTGCGTGCCCTCAGCCCGGTACCTCCAGTTCCGGTACCACGCACCAGGCCTATAGTGCGTCTCAGCCGGCCAGAGTCTGCCGTCTGCCTAGCGCCAGAGCCGTCCTGCCATGACCAGCCAGAGCCGTCCTGCCATGACCAGCCAGAGCCGTCCTGCCATGACCAGCCAGAGCCGTCCTGCCATGACCAGCCAGAGCCGTCCTGCCATGACCAGCCAGAGCCGTCCTGCCATGACCAGCCAGAGCCGTCCTGCCATGACCAGCCAGAGCCGTCCTGCCATGACCTGCCAGAGCCGTCCTGCCATGACCTGCCAGAGCCGTCCAGCCAGGACCTGCCAGAGCCGTCCAGCCAGGACCTGCCAGAGCCGTCCAGCCAGGACCTGCCAGAGCCGGCCAGCCAGGACCTGCCAGAGCCGGCCAGCCAGGACCTGCCAGAGCCGTCCAGCCAGGACCTGCCAGAGTCCCTCAGCCCGGACCTGCCGGAGTCCCTCAGCCAGGACCTGCCGCCCCTTATCCCGGTGCTGCCCCTTATCCCGGTGCTGCCCCTTGTCCCGGTGCTGCCCCTTGTCCCGGTGCTGCCCCTTGTCCCGGTGCTGCCCCTTGTCCCGGTGCTGCCCCTTGTCCCGGTGCTGCCCCTTGTCCCGGTGCTGCCCCTTGTCCCGGTGCTGCCCCTTGTCCCGGTGCTGCCCCTTGTCCCGGTGCTGCCCCTTGTCCCGGTGCTGCCCCTTGTCCCGGTGCTGCCCCTTGTCCCGGTGCTGCCCCTTCTCCCGGTGCTGGCCGTTCATTTAGGGGATGTTAGTTTTAGGGTGGTCATTGGGAGGGGAAGACAGAAGCGGGGAGTGACTATGGTGGTGTGGGGACAGCGTCCAGAGCCTGAGCCACCACCGTGGTCAACTGCCCACCCAGACCCTCCCCTGGACTTTGTGCTGGTGCGCCCGGCGTTCGCACCTTGAGGGGGGGGTTCTGTAACGGTCCTGACCTGTTTTATGTTGTTTTTGTATGTGTTTATGGTCAGGGCGTGTGTTTTGGGTGGGCAGTCTATGTTTTGTATTTCTAGGTTGGTTTTTGTGTTCGGCCTGGTATGATTCTCAATTAGAGACAGGTGTGTATCGTTTGTCTCTAATTGAGAGTCATACTAAGGCAGCCAGGGTTTCACTGGGGTTTTGTGGGTGTTTGTTCCTGTGTCCTCACAGGACGGTTGAAGGTTAGTCACATTTGTTGTTTTGTAGTTTTGTAGTGTCTTGTTTGCTGTTGTCATTAAAAGATGGCTTATTTCCCTCAATCCGCATCTTGGTCCTATCCATGCTCCTCCTCGTCTAAGGGGGAGAACAACAATGACTACCTTTACACCTAGTCACTTCACCCTGCCTTCATGTACATATCTACCTCAAACACCTTATTATTATCTATCCTGATGCCTAGTCACTTCACCCTACCTTCATGTACATATCTACCTCAAACACCTTATTATTATCTATCCTAATGCCTAGTCACTTTACCCTGCCTTCATGTACATATCTACCTCAAATACCTTATTTTTATCTATCCTGATGCCTAGTCACTTTACCCTGCCATCATGTACATATCTACCTCAAATACCGTATTATTATCTATCCTGATGCCTAGTCACTTTACCATGCCTTCATGTACATATCTACCTCAAATACTTTATTATAATCTATCCTGATGCCTAGTCACTTTACCCTGCCATCATGTACATATCTACCTCAAATACCTTATTATTATCTATCCTGATGCCTAGTCACTTCACCCTGCCTTCATGTACATATCTACCTCAAACACCTTATTATTATCTATCCTGATGCCTAGTCACTTTACCCTGCCATCATGTACATATCTACCTCAAATACCTTATTATTATCTATCCTGATGCCTAGTCACTTTACCATGCCTTCATGTACATATCTACCTCAAATACTTTATTATAATCTATCCTGATGCCTAGTCACTTTACCCTGTGTAACGGCTTTCTTCCTGGGATGAAGGAGAGGACCAAAATGCAGCGCAGTTAGTGTTCAACATGTTTAATTAAACAATAAACGATGAACATTAACAAATAACAAAATAACAAACGTGAAAGCCGAGACAGTCCTATCTGGTGCAGAACACAAACACAGAGACAGGAAACAACCACCCACAATCCCCAACACAAAACAAGCCACCTATATATGATTCTCAATCAGGGACAACGATTGACATCTGCCTCTGATTGAGAACCATATTAGGCTGGACACAGAAACAGACAAACTAGACACACAACATAGAATTCCCACCCAGCTCACGTCCTGACCAACACTAAACAAGCAAAACACATAAGAACTCTGGTCAGGACGTTACAGTACCCCCCTCCTGAGGTGCGGACTCCGAACGCACCCCTAAAACTCAAGAGGAGGGTCTGGGTGGGCATCTGTCCGCGGTGGCGGCTCCGGCGGTGGACAAGGACACCACTCCACCACTGTCTTTGTCCCCCTCCTTAGCGTCCTTTGAGTGGCGACCCTCGCCCCCGACCTTGGCCTAGGAATCCTCCCCAAGGCCCCCACATGATTTAGGAGACAGCTCAGAACAGAGAGGTAGCTCAGGACAGAGAGGTAGCTCAGGACAGAGAGGTAGCTCAGGACAGAGGGGCAACTCCGGACAGAGGGGCAACTCCGGACTGAAGGGCAGCTCCGGACAGAGAGGCAGCTCTGGACTGAAGGGCAGCTCCGGACTAATGGCAGCTCCGGGCTGAGGGGCAGCTCATGACTGGAGGGCAGCTCATGACTGGAAGGCAGCTCATGACTGGAGGGCAGCTCATGACTGGAGGGCAGCTCATGACTGGAGGGCAGCTCATGACTGGAGGGCAGCTCATGACTGCAGGGCAGCTCATGACTGGCGGGCAGCTCATGACTGGCGGGCAGCTCATGACTGGAGGGCAGCTCATGACTGGCGGGCAGCTCATGACTGGAGGGCAGCTCATGACTGGAAGGCAGCTCATGACTGGAGGGCAGCTCATGACTGGAGGGCAGCTCATGACTGGAGGGCAGCTCATGACTGGAAGGCAGCTCATGACTGGAGGGCAGCTCATGACTGGAGGGCAGCTCATGACTGGATGGCAGCTCCTGACTGGCTGGCGGCTCTGGCAGCTCCTGACTGGCTGGCGGCTCTGGCAGCTCCTGACTGGCTGGCGGCTCTGGCAGCTCCTGACTGGCTGGCGGCTCTGTCAGCTCCTGACTGACGGACGGCTCTAGCGGCTCCTGACTGACGGACGGCTCTAATGGCTCGGGACAGACGGGCGGCTCAGATGGCTCGGGGCAGACGGATGGCTCAGATGGCGCTGGGCAGACGGATGGCTCAGACGGCGCTGGGCAGACGGATGGCTCAGACGGCGCTGGGCAGACGGATGACTCAGACGGCGCTGGGCAGACGGATGACTCAGACGGCGCTGGGCAGACGGATGACTCAGACGGCGCTGGGCAGACGGATGACTCAGACGGCGCTGGGCAGACGGATGACTCAGACGGCGCTGGGCAGGCAGATGGCTCAGACGGCGCTGGGCAGGCAGATGGCTCAGACGGCGCTGGGCAGGCAGATGGCTCAGACGGCGCTGGGCAGGCAAGCAGCTCAGACTGCGTTGGGCAGGCAGGCAGTACAGACGGTGCTGGGCAGACGAGCAGTGCAGGCGGCGTTGGGCAGACGGCCGACTCTGACCTGCTGAGGCGCACAGTAGGCCTGGTGCGTGGTGCCGGAACTGGTGGTACCGGACTGGAGACACGCACCTCAAGGCTAGTGCGGGGAGCAGGAACAGGGCACACTGAATTCTCAAAGCGCACTATAGGCCTGGTGCGTGGTACCGGCACTGGTGGTACCGGGCTGAGGGCACGCACCTCAGGGCGAGTGCGGGGAGAAGGAACAGTGCGTACAGGGCTCTGGAGACGCACAGGAGGCTTGATGCGTGGTGCCGGAACTGGAGGTACTGGGCTGGAGACACGCACCATAGGGAGAGTGCGTGGAGGAGGAACAGGGCTCTGGAGACGCACAGGAGGCTTGGTGCGTGGTGCCGGAACTGGTGGTACCGGGCTGAAGACACGCACCATAGGGCTAGTGCGTGGAGGAGGAACAGGGCTCTGGAGAGGCACAGGAAGCCTGGTGCGTGGTGTAGGCACTGATGGTACTGGGCTGGGACGGGAAGGTGGCGCCGGATATACCGGACCGTGCAGGCGTACTGGCTCCCTTGAGCACTGAGCCTGCCCAACCTTACCTGGTTGAATGGTCCCCGTAGCCCTGCCAGTGCGGCGAGGTGGAATAGCCCGCACTGGGCTATGCTGGCGAACCGGGGACACCATTTGTAAGGCTGGTGCCATGTACACCGGCCCGAGGAGACGTACTGGAGGCCAGATATGTTGAGCCGGCTTCATGGCACTTGGCTCAATGCTCACTCTAGCCCGGCTAGTGCTGGGAGGTGGAATAACCCGCACCGGGCTAAGCACACGTACAGGAGACTCCGTGCGCTCTTCCGCACAACACGGTGTCTGCCCGTACTCTCGCTCTCCACGGTAAACCCGGGAAGTTGGCGCAGGTCTCCTACCTGACTTCGCCACACTCCCCTTTAGCCCCCTCCCCAGGAAATTTTTGGGTGAGCCTCTCGGGCTTCCAGCCGCTCTGCCTTGCTAGTGCCTCATAATGCCGCCTCTCCGCTTTAGATGCCTCCAGCTCCGCTTTGGGGCGGCGACACTCCTCTGGCTCTGCCCAGGGTCCTTCTCCGTCCAGAATCTCCTCCCATGTCCATTCCTCCTTGTACCACTGCTGCTGTCGCTGCTGCCCGTTTCCACGCTGCTTGGTCCGGGTTAGGTGGGTGGTTCTGTAACGGCTTTCTTCCTGGGATGAAGGAGAGGACCAAAATGCAGCGCAGTTAGTGTTCAACATGTTTCATTAAACAATAAACGATGAACATTAACAAATAACAAAATAACAAACGTGAAAGCCGAGACAGTCCTATCTGGTGCAGAACACAAACACAGAGACAGGAAACAACCACCCACAATCCCCAACACAAAACAAGCCACCTATATATGATTCTCAATCAGGGACAACGATTGACATCTGCCTCTGATTGAGAACCATATTAGGCTGGACACAGAAACAGACAAACTAGACACACAACATAGAATTCCCACCCAGCTCACGTCCTGACCAACACTAAACAAGCAAAACACATAAGAACTCTGGTCAGGACGTTACACCCTGCCTTCATGTACATATCTACCTCAAATACCTTATTATTATCTATCCTGATGCCTAGTCACTTTACCCTGCCATCATGTACATATCTACCTCAAATACCTTATTATTATCTATCCTGGTGCCTAGTCACTTTACCATGCCTTCATGTACATATCTACCTCAAATACCTTATTATTATCTATCCTGATGCCTAGTCACTTTACCCTGCCTTCATGTACATATCTACCTCAAATACCTTATTATTATCTATCCTGATGCCTAGTCACTTTACCCTGCCATCATGTACATATCTACCTCAAATACCTTATTATTATCTATCCTGATGCCTAGTCACTTTACCCTGCCTTCATGTACATATCTACCTCAAATACCTTATTATCTATCCTGATGCCTAGTCACTTTACCCTGCCTTCATGTACATATCTACCTCAAATACCTTATTATAATCTATCCTGATGTCTAGTCACTTTACCCTGCCTGTCACGACTTCCGCCGAAGTCGGTCCCTCTTCTTGCTCGGGTGGCGTTCGGCAGGCGACGTCGCCGGTCTTCTAGCCATCGCCGATCCACTTTTCATTTTCCATTTGTTTTGTCTTTGTTTTACACACCTGGTTTCAATTCCCCAATTACATGTTCCTTATTTAACCCTCTGTTTACCCCATGGTTTTTGTGAGTGATTGTTTTATTGTAAGTTCGGTCCGTTGTTTGTGGGCTTGGTATTCCTTCATGTATTTGGACATTTTGAGTAAAGTTCATTGTGTTACTCATCTCTGCTGTCCTGCGCCTGACTCCTCTGCACCAGCTACACCCAGAACCTTACACTGTCTTCACGTACATATCTACCTCAAATACCTTATTGTTATCTATCCTGACGCCTAGTCACTTTACCCTGGCTTCATGTACATATCTACCTGAAATACCTTACCTTATATAGCTCCACATTGATCTGGTACTGATACTCCCTGTATATAGCTCCACATTTATCTGGTACTCCCTGTATATAGCTCCACATTCATCTGGTACTCCCTGTATATAGCTCCACATTGATCTGGTACTAGTACTCCCTGTATATAACTCCACATTGATCTGGTACTGCTCCTCCCTGTATATAGCTCCACATTGATCTGGTACTTCCTGTATATAGCTCCACATTGATCTGGTACTTCCTGCATATAGCTCCACATTGAATTGGTACTCCCTGTATATTGCTCCACATTGATCTGGCACTGGTACTTCCTGTATATTACTCCACATTGATCTGGTACTGGTACTTCCTGTATATAGCTCCACATTGATCTGGTACTGGTACTCCCTGTATATAGCTCCACATTGATCTGGTACTCCCTGTATATATCTCCACATTGATCTGGTAATGTAACGTTCATCTGAAGAAGTGGACCAAGGCGCAGCGTAATTTGTGGTCAGCATATTTATTTCAATGAGAACCAGCAACAAAATAACAAAGTGAAACCAAAACGAACGTACCGTTCCGTAGGCTACAAGAGCTGTACAAAAACAAGATCCCACAACATAGGTGGGAAAACAGGCTACCTAAGTATGATTCCCAATCAGAGACAACGATAGACAGCTGCCTCTGATTGGGAACCACACTTGGCCAAACACAAAGAAATACAAAACATAGAATGCCCACCCCACATCACACCCTGACCTCACCAAATAGAGAAATAAAACGGCTCTCTAAGGTACAGGGCGTGACAGGTACTCCTTGTGTATATCTCCACATTGATCTGGTACTCCCTGTATATACCTCCACATTGATCTGGTACTCCCTGTATATACCTCCACATTGATCTGGTACTCCCTGTATATACCTCCACATTGATCTGGTACTCCTTGTATATATCTCCACATTGATCTGGTACTCCCTGTATATACCTCCACATTGATCTGGTACTCCCTGTATATAGCTCCACATTGATCTGGTACTGGTACTCCCTGTATATAGCTCCATATTGATCTGGTACTGGTACTCCCTGTATATAGCTCCACATTGATCTGGTACTGGTACTTCCTGTATATAGCTCCACATTGATCTGGTACTGGTACTCCCTGTATATAGCTCCATATTGATCTGGTACTGGTACTCCCTGTATATAGCTCCACATTGATCTGGTACTGGTACTTCCTGTATATAGCTCCACATTGATCTGGTACTGGCACTCCCTGTATATAGCTCCACATTGATCTGGTGCTGGTACTCCCTGTATATAGCTCCACATTGATCTGGTGCTGGTACTCCCTGTATATAGCTCCACATTGATCTGGTGCTGGTACTTCCTGTATATAGCTCCACATTGATCTGGTACTGGTACTGACTTTTATTTTATTTCTCATTACTATTATATTTTTAATCTCTGCATTGTTGGGAAGGGCTTGGAAGCAAGCATTTCACAGTAAAGCCTACACCATTTGCATTCGGAACATGACACATAAGATTTGATTTGAGAGTAGCCATATTGTTTTCACCATCCACACAGTTAGATCCTCCAGTCCCTCTAGATGCTCCACCAGTCCCTCTAGACGCTCCAGTCCCTGTAGACGCTCCAGTCCCTTTAGATCCTCCAGTCCCTCTAGACGCTCCAGTCCCTCTAGACCCTCCAGTCCCTCTAGATGCTCCAGTCCCTCTAGACGTTCCAGTCCCTCTAGACCCTCCAGTCCCTCTAGATGCTCCAGTCCCGTTAGACGCTCCAGTCCCTCTAGATGCTCCAGTCCCTTTAGATCCTCCAGTTCCTCTAGACGCTCCAGTCCCTCTAGACGCTCCAGTTCCTCTAGACCCTCCAGTCCCTCTAGACGCTCCAGTCCCTCTAGATC
Source organism: Salvelinus namaycush (assembly GCF_016432855.1). Lineage (NCBI taxonomy): Eukaryota > Metazoa > Chordata > Actinopteri > Salmoniformes > Salmonidae > Salvelinus > Salvelinus namaycush. The sequence goes on from NC_052315.1 coordinate 5,105,320, forward strand.
CTCCAGACCCTCTAGACGCTCCAGTCCCTCGAGACGCTCCAGTCCCTCTAGACCCTCCAGTCCCTCGAGACGCTCCAGTCCCTCTAGACCCTACAGTCCCTCTAGACGCTCCAGTCCCTCTAGACGCTCCAGTCCCGTTAGACGCTCCAGTCCCTCTAGATGCTCCAGTCCCTTTAGATCCTCCAGTTCCTCTAGACGCTCCAGTCCCTCTAGACGCTCCAGTTCCTCTAGACCCTCCAGTCCCTCTAGACGCTCCAGTCCCTCTAGATCCTCCGTTCCCTCTAGACCCTCCAGTCGCTCTAGACGATCCAGTCCCTATAGACGCTCAAGTTCCTCTAGATCCTCCTGTAGACATATTGTCACGATGCTAAATATAGAAGTTAAAGAGGCAGTGAAATATTAGCCAATGTGGGTGAGGAATGGCTAGAGTACCGGCCGTGTCAGTGTTTAATGGTGGTGGCTGGATGCATATAAGTTAGCCCAAGCATGAAGGGCAGTGGGACGCTCATGTGGAAAGCTACCCCACCCCTTTAAAGCAGAGCGAGCCCATCAGAAACTTGTCATTTCTCTCATTCACTGCGACAGCCTTGAGACACTATGCAGACGTACCTCTATGTTGTACACCCCATAGATCAGGAAGATGAACAGGCCCTAGAGACCACACAAAAAGAAGAGAAAAGAGGTGTTACTCTGTTTTCTCTCGGTCTCTTTTATCATGTCACATCATGAATAACATAAATAACGGATTTACAAGGAAGGGATCTCAACGTATTTATACATAGTTTACACCATGGAAAAGTGCAAAAAGGTTGTTTTTTGTTTCTACCAAGCCATACAGAGTAGCTTTGGAGGACTTAAGAGTGTAGAACTTCTCAAATCATCGAGCCGACCTGAAACCCAAGGTTTTTCTCTGGCATTATGGAACAGAAATATTTCACTCTCAAATGGCCATGTTCAATTTGTGTTCGCAGGCAGACAGGGGCATGCAGACACACTCACAGACACACAGATACACACACACACACACACACACACACAGAGAGAGAGAGACAGACAGACAGACAGACAGACACACACACAGAGACAAACACACACACACACACACACACACACGTAGGAGTTTATTGATAAAATCAGTCGAGGAGGCCAGAGAGAACAATGAAAGGAAGACTCTTCAGGTTCACTCTGAGGCTAGTACTGGGCACGCAAGAATGGAATACCCTTGGGTGCATAAAGGGCACATTGTTGTGCCGTGAAAAAGTAGAAATTTTCCATTAATCCTATTGTGGTCTTTATTGAATGTACACGCTGTGCAATTCAACTTCACCCCATAATGCAGTCCTCCAAACTTAATAGGCAACGTAAGGAGACATGACTCACAAAGGAGGACTGCGCAATGCAGTCACCACTTCTGCCTCAAAATCACAAAGAAATGAAGAGAAACATTTTTGATCAATTCCAAGGCCATCGTGAGTTCGGGCCGATTGTCAGACGAGGGCAGACTCCTCTAGTCCTCCTCACACAAACTTGCATCCATTTGACGTTCGAAAGAACATTGTCCCTTCTTTTCTCTTTTCTGATCTTTCGGGGGTTAGATGACACTTCGAGGAGACGACGTCGTCGAGGCATCAATCAACCGCAAGTTCGGAAACATCCAATTTACCAGAGCATCACCATTGACAACATGATTTGGGAGCCTCATTTGCGGTGACAGGCTCGATAACCTGTACGATGGCACCTCCAACCCGGGCTATCGGCCAACTCCTCTGGTACTTTTTCTGTCCCCTGGGATTGCCCTCTGTCTGTCTGGTGCCATTTTAGGACATCTGTCCTCTTCATCCATCCACACCGATGGCCACACATGCGCAAAACAAAATGGGATGCACCAGGAGGCGTAACTTTCACTTCACCTATTTCCCAAGCTTTCTCGAAGACACTGAAGTTATTCTTAAATAATTTTAGACCATGAGAAAGGTGTATTTTAACCCACTTGGCAATATCATTCTTTAAATAAAGTTGTTTCTATAAAACAGGTGTTCTTATAGCTAAGACACCAAAGGTTGCCCTCAAAAGTACTTGATGTTCAGTGCTAAAAACATACACGAACACACACCAAAAAAACTATACCCAGAGACAGTAGGAGGTAATATGTATCAGATTAGAATTGCAATCTCCTCCTTGTTGCAAATTAATCATGTATTTGATCATTTCTCTTATTTGCAATTCGTCTTTTGTTGTGTAGCGAACAAAGTGGGAAAACATCTCGTACATTACGAAAAATTATCAATTAGAATATAACGGGAGTTAAAAATGAGTTGCAGCAAAACAATGATGCATTGTTTAAAATGTTAATTCATTAAGTTTTCTTTCAAAAACCTTTTTACATTTTTTTTATTACCGTATTATTTAAATGCATTGTGAATTTTTCCTAATCAGAGCCCGATTTCTTTTGAACTCTGCAGTAAAATGATAAAAAAAATGTATGCAAACAATTGGCATAGCTGCTTTTTTTTTCTAAAACTCAACTTCAAAACACTCTCCTGCAAACCGCCTCACCCAATGAGGTGCGGATCTATTTTTTTCTAAAGTATTATTAACCTCGAATCCGGAATCCCCCAACAGCGCTCACTAGCTACCAGCTAGTAGTCAGCTAACCACTGCTAGCGGTCATCAACTAAACTTTAGCTCGGAAAGCTCTCGCCAGTTTGTACAACACGACTCAAACCAGAGCATACAGGACCTATTTTCTCTCCACATCCCCAGATTCCTACCGCAAGCTCTGGACATTTTCACCTGGATCTTCGCAGCTAACTAGCTGCTATCCGAGTACTGGCTAACGTCGGTCCCGGAGAAGCACCAATTAGCCTGAAGCTAGCCCATGCTAGGCCCTTTCTCCCGGCTAGCTGAAGAGGCCGATCAGCCACTCCTGGGCTACAATACCCAGACCCCATCTACTGCCGGTACGGGGCACAGAACCCCGCCGATCCTTCACGACTGGACTACGACATAATCTGCTCGAGGGGGTACTCAACTGGCTTCTATATCGCGACCACCCCTGAATGCCCATCCACTAGCCGCGGCCCACTAGCTGCTAGCTGTCTGGAGCATATTGGACAGTTAGCTGTATAAATCCATCGGCCAATTTCTTGGGCCACTATACCTGTTTTGCCAATTGGACTTGGACCCCTCTGCTACTCGGAATCCTAATAATCCATCACGACTGGTCTATCGACGTCACCGCACACGGAGGCCAAAACAGACTTTCCTCTGTCGAGACGTCCCTCTAAGGCCCTTCTGCTAGCTTGCTAGACCCGGTCTGCTAGCTTGCTATCCCCGGCCTGCTAGCTGCCTGAATCGCCGTGTTTCTAGCCAGCCCAACCACTCACTGGAACCCTATTGATCACCAGGCTACGCATGCCTCTCCCTAATATCAATATCCCTTGTCCATTACTGTCCTGGTTAGTGATTACTGTCTTATTTCACTGTAGAGCCTCTAGCCCTGCTCAATATGCCTTAACCTACCATTTAGTTCCACCTCCCACATATGCAGTGACATCACCTGGTTTAAACGTCTCTAGAGACAATATCTCTCTCATCATTGCTCAATGCCTAGGTTTACCTCCAATGTACTCACATCCTACCATACCTCTGTCTGTACATTATGCCTTGAATCTATTCTCTCACGCCCAGAAACCTGTTCCTTTTACTCTGCTCTGAACGCACTAAACAACCAGTCCTGATAGCCTTTAGCCGTACCCTCATCCTACTCCTCCTCTGTCCCTCTGGTGATGTAGAGGTGATCCAGGCCCTGCAGTGCCTAGCTCCACTCCTACTCCCAGGTGCTCTCATTTGTTGACTTCTGTAACCGTAAAAGCCTTGGTTTCATGCATGTCAACATTAGAAGCCTCCTCCCTAAGTTTGTTTTATTCACCGCTTTAGCACACTCTGCCAACCCGGATGTCCTAGCCGTGTCTGAATCCTGGCTTAGGAAAACCACCAAAAATCCTGAAATTTACATCCCTAACTATAACATTTTCTGACAAGATAGAACTGCCAAAGGGGGCGGTGTTGCAATCTACTGCAGAGACAGCCTGCAGAGTTCTGTCTTACTATCCAGGTCTGTACCAAAACAATTCAAACTTCTACTTTTAAAAATCCATCTTTCCAGAAACAAGTCTCTCACTGTTGCCGCTTGCTATAGACCCCCTTCAGCTCCCAGCTGTGCCCTGGACACCATATGTGAATTGATTGCACCTCATCTATCTTCAGAGCTCGTGCTGCTAGGTGACCTAAACTGTGACATGCTTAACACCCCGGCCATCCTACAATCTAAGCTTGATACCCTCAATCTCACTCAAATTATCAATGAATCCACTAGGTACAACCCCAAATCCGTAAACACAGGCACCCTCATAGACATCCTCCTAACCAACTTGCCCTCCAAATACACCTCTGCTGTCTTCAACCAAGATCTCAGCAATCACTGCCTCATTGCCTGCATCCGTATTGGGTCTGCGATCAAACGACCACCCCTCATCACTGTCAAACGCTCCCTAAAACACTTCAGGGAGCAGGCCTTTCTAATCGACCTGACACGGGTATCCTGGAAGGATATTGACCTCATCCCATCAGTAGAGGATGCCTGGTTATTCTTTAAAAGTGCCTTCCTCACCATCTTAAATAAGCATGCCCCATTCAAAAAATGTAGAACCAGGAACAGATATAGCCCTTGGTTCTCTCCAGACCTGACTGTCCTTGACCAGCACAAAAACATCCTGTGGCGTACTGCATTAGCATCGAACAGCCCCCGTGATATGCAACTTTCAGGGTAGTTAGGAACAAATATACACAGGCAGTTAGGAAAGCTAAGGCTAGCTTTTTCAAGCAGAAATTTGCATCCTGTAGCACAAACTCAAAAAGGTTCTGGGGCAATGTAAAGTCCATAGAGAATAAGAGCACCTCCTCCCAGCTACCCACTGCACTGAGGCTAGGAAACACTGTTACCACCGATAAATCCACTATAATTGAGAATTTCAATAAGCATTTTTCTACGGCTGGCCATACTTTCCACCTGGCTACCCCTACCCCGGTCAACAGCCCTGTGCTCCCCACAGCAACTCGCCCAAACCTCCCCCACTTCTCCTTCACCCAAATCCAGATAGCTGATGTTCTGAAAGAGCTGCAAAATATGGACCCCTACAAATCAGCCGGGCTAGACAATCTGGACCCTCTCTTTCTAAAATTATCTGTCAAAATTGTTGCAACCCTTATTACTAGCTTGTTCAACCTCTCTTTCGTATCGTTTGAGATTCCCAAAGATTGGAAAGCTACCGCGGTCATCCCCTCTTCAAAGGGGGAGACACTCTAGACCCAAACTGCTACAGACCTATATCTATTCTACCCTGCTTTTCTAAGGTCTTCGAAAGCCAAGTTAACAAACAGATTACCGACCATTTCGAATCCCACCATACCTTCTCCGCTATACAATCTGGTTTCAGCGCTGGTCATGGGTGCACCTCAGCCACGCTCAAGGTCCTAAACGATATCATAACCGCCATCGATAAGAGACATTACTGTCCAGCCGTATTCATCGATCTGGCTAAGGCTTTCGACTCTGTCAATCACAACATTCTTATTGGCAGACTCAACAGCCTTGGTTTCTCAAATGATTGCCTCGCCTGGTTCACCAACTACTTCTCTGATAGAGTTCAGTATGTCAAATCGGAGGGCCTGTTGTCCAGACCTCTGGCAGTCTCTATGGGGGTGCCACAGGGTTCAATTCTCGGGCCGACTCTCTTCTCTGTATACATCAATGATGTCGCTCTCACTGCTGGTGATTCTATGATCCACCTCTACGCAGACGACACAATTCTGTATACCTCTGGCCCTTCGTTGGACACTGTGTTAACTAACCTTCAGATGAGCTTCAATGCCATACAACTGTCCTTCCGTGGCCTCCAACTGCTCTTAAATGCAAGTAAAACTAAATGCATGCTCTTCAACCGATTGCTGCCCGCACCAGCCAGCCCGTCCAGCATCACTACTCTGGACGGTTCTGACTTAGAATATGTGGACAACTACAAATACCTAGGTGTCTGGTTAGACTGTAAACTCTCCTTCTAGACTCACATTAAACATCTCCAATCCAGAATAATCTAGAATTGGCTTCCTATTTCGCAACAAAGCATCCTTCACTCATGCTGCCAAACATACCCTCGTAAAACTGACCATCCTACCGATCCTCGACTTCGGCGATGTCATTTACAAAATAGCCTCCAACACTCTACTCAGCAAATTGGAAGCAGTCTATCACAGTGCCATCCGTTTTGTCACCAAAGCCCCATAAACTACCCACCACTGCGACATGTACGCTGTCGTTGGCTGGCCCTCGCTTCATACTCGTCGCCAAACCCACTTGCTCCAGGTTATCTACAAGTCTCTGCTAGGTAAAGCTCCGCCTCATCTCAGCTCACTGGTCACCATAGCAGCACCCACCCGTAGCACGCGCTCCAGCAGGTATATCTCACTGGTCACCCCCAAAGCCAATTCTTCCTTTGGCTGCCTCTCCTTCCAGTTCTCTGCTGCCAATGACTGGAACGAACTGCAAAAATCAATAAAGCTGGAGACTCTTACCTCCCTCACTAACTTCAAGCACCAGCTGTCAGAGCAGCTCACAGATCACTGCACCTGTACATAGCTCATCTGTAAATAGCCCATCCAATCTACCTCATCCCCATACTGTATTTATATATTTATCTTGCTCCTTTGCACCACAGTATCTCTACTTGCACATTCATCTTCTGCACATTCTACCTTTCCAGTGTTTAAATGGCTGCAAGCCCGACGTCGGTACACTTATGACAACAGCCAGCTCAAGTGCAGGGTGCGAAATTCAAAATATATATTTTTTTAATATTTAACTTTCACACATTAACAAGTCCAATACAGCATATGAAAGGTACACATCTTGTGAATCCAGCCAACATGTCTGATTTTTTAAATGTTTTACAGCGAAAACACCACGTATATTTATGTTAGCTCACCACCAAATACAAAAAAGGACAGACATTTTTCACAGCACAGGTAGCATGCACAAAGCCAACCTAACTAACCAAGAACCAACCAAACTAACCAACAAACAACTTCATCAGATGACAGTCTTATAACATGTTATTCAATAAATCTGTTTTGTTCGAAAAATGTGCATATTTCAGGTATAAATCATAGTTTACATTGCAGCTACAATCAGAAATTGCACCGAAAGCAGACAGAATATTTACAGACACCAACGCCAAATAACTAAATACTCATCATAAAACATTTCTGAAAAATACATAGTGTACAGCAATTGAAAGACAGGCATCTTGTGATTCCAGACAATATTTCCGATTTATCAAGTGTTTTACAGCGAAAACACAATATAGCGTTATATTAGCTTACCACAATAGCCAAAAACACAAGCAATTTCCCAGTAAGTAAGCAAGTAAGCGATCGTAACAAACAAGCAAAAGATATATAATTTTTGACTAACCTTGATTTTCTTCCTCAGATGACAGTCCTATAACATCAGGTTATACATACACGTATGTTTTGTTCGAAAATGTGCATATTTAGAGCTGAAATCAATGGTTACACATTGTGCTAACTTAGCTACTTTTTCCCACTACGTCCGGATTTTTCCTGACACTTTTTCTGACACACATATTCTGACCAAATAGCTATTCATAAACATAACTAAAAAATACATGTTGTATAGGAAATGATAGATCCATTAGGTTTTAATGAAATCGCAGTGTTAGAATTCTAAAAATAACTTCATTACGATATGCAGCTTCGGTATAGCTAGAGTACCCAAACGTTGGGCGCCCACGACTAGTTCACATGTACGACAGATATATGAAATAGCATCATAAAATGTTTCTTACTTTTGCTGATCTTTCATCAGAATGTTGGACAAGGTGTCCTTTGTCCAGAACAATCGTTGTTTGGATTTAGAACGGCAACTTTCCCTCTTGATTTAGCACGCGCACTAGCCAAGTGGCACGGATCTCTCCATCGTCAACAAAGTCAGAGAACGGAACACGGCAAAACTCCCGAAAAAATTTCAATAATCTGATTAAACTATATTGAAAAAACATACTTTACGATGATATGGTCACGTGTATCAAATAAAATCAAAGCCGGAGATAGTAGTCGTCCATAACGGCAGCTAAACAGAAGGCAATCCCACTGTCCACCTCGCGCTCCCCAGAGTACCGGAAATGAGGGACACGTCATACAAAGAGCCTGTATTCCACTTCAGACCAAGATAAACACGAAATTTCTTCTCTCACTTGACATCCAGGGGAAGGTCTATGAAGTGCACGTAGACTCTTACGTATCATGCCCATTTATAGGCAGGAAGAAGAACAGAGCCTCGATTTCAGACTTTCCACTTCCTGGTCAGGAAGTTTGTGCCAAATGAGTTCTGTTTGACTCACAGATATAATTCAAACGGTTTTAGAAACTAGAGAGTGTTTTCTATCCAATAGTAATAATAATATGCATATTGTACGAGCAAGAATTGAGTACGAGGCCGTTTGAAATGGGCACCTTTAATCAGAGCTACTCAATACTGCCCCTGCAGCCATAAAAAGTTAATTGCTATATTGTAATTACTTCTCCACAATGGCCTATTGCCTTACCTCTCTTATCCTACCTCATTTGCACATGCTGTATATAGATTTTTCTACTGTATTATTGATTGTATGTTTGTTTATTCCATGTGTAACTCTGTGTTGTTGTATGTGTCGAACTGCTTTGCTTTATCTTGGCCAGGTCGCAGTTGCAAATGAGAACTTGTTCTCAACTTGCCCATCTGATTAAATAAAGGTGAAATAAACTAATTTAAAAATAAAAATATGAACTGCGATTATATGGACAGGGATTCTATGGACAGGGATTCTATGGACAGGGATTCTATGGACAGGGAGGACGTGATCCTAGATCAGCACGTACTCAGATACAGGGTTTAGGACTTTGAGTCGACAAAATGGGAAACCAAACTCATGTAAGAAATACTGGCAGCTTGAATAAGAGACAGCACTTCTGCAAAATCCTTGTGTTGAGTCCACCCAAGCATGTTCCCTTCTCTTCACCCTGCGTTGAGCACAGATAAATTCCTCTCCAATTTGAGGCCATCCTTTAGGCCACAGCGTTACCAGCTCCCTTCAGATTGAGAGTGAATGCTGTGTACAGTGCAATGAAGAAGAGCCCTAGCTCCTCATTACTTTGTGACAAGATACAGAAATTCACTTGACTTTTCATTTAGGAGCCTTCGTGGACCACTTATGGATGCCTGTGCCTTCATGCGTCTCCCTGCTCAGCTCGAGCCCCCTAGCCTTTGTAACAAATTATTATAGATTTTCACAGATGACCACCTCATCTTTCTCCCGTGGTTCCTCCCTAATGTGCAAAGTTTGGTAGCAGCAGGTGAAAATCAAACAAAGCATGTTTAATTTATGTAATTTTTCCTTGGGAAACGAAATTTCAATGTACTGAAATGAAAACTATGATTAACCTCTCTGGGATATGTGGGACGCTAGCGTCCCAACTGGCCAACATCCAGTGAAAATGCAGACTGCCAAATTCAAATAAATTCCTATAAAAATGTAACACTGATGAAATCCCACATTCAATATACCAAATTAAAGCTACACTTGATGTGAATCCAGCCAATGTGTCAGATTTCAAAAATGCTTTACGGCAAAAGCAAACGATGCTATTATCTGAGGACAGCACCCCAGCAAGCAAACACAGACCATCATATTTCAACCCTCCAGGCGCGACACAAAACGCAGAAATAAAGATATAATTCATGCCTTACCTTTGACAAGCTTCTTCTGTTGGCACTCCAATATGTCCCATAACATCACAAATGGTCCTTTTGTTCAATTAATTCCGTCAATATATATATATCCAAAATGTCAATTTATTTGATCCAGAAAAACACTGGTTCCAACTTGCGCAACGTGACTACACAATATCTCAAAGTTACCTGTAAGCTTTGTCCAAACATTTCAAACTACTTTTGTAGTACAACTTTAGGTATTTTTTAACGTAAATAATCGATAAAATTGAAGACGGGATATACTGTGTTCAATACTGGAGGAAAACAAAGTGTAGCGAGCTTTCAGGTCACACGCCTCTAACAAAGGTTACACTTCCCTCGAGCCTCATTCTGAACAGTGCTACTTCTTCATTTCTCAAAGGAAAAACCTCAACCAATTTCTAAAGACTGTTGACATCCAATGGAAGCAATAGGAACTGCAAGAAGGTCCCTTTGAATTCTGGATTCCCAATGAAATCTTCTTGAAAAGAGAGTGAACTAAAAAAAGAAATGAATGGTTCGTCCTCGGGGTTTCACCTGCGAAATAAGTTCTGTTATACTCACAGACATGATTCAAACAGTTTTAGAAACTTCAGTGTTTTCTATCCAAATCTACTAATAATATGCATATCTTAGGTTCTGGGCCTGAGTAGCAGGCAGTTTACTTTGGACACGCTTTTCATCCGGACGTGAAAATACTGCCACCTATCCCAGAGAAGTTAATGGGGGCCAATGTCTCGGCAAGGAGAGTAGCAGGCATCTCATCTCCTGCAGAATATATAGAACTCCTCCTGTACTAAATGGACCTGGCCACCATGTCTGTCTGATGAGAGCAGTCAGCGAGGCATGGCGTCCTTCCATCAGGCTTTAGCCACCATCTAATGAGCTCAAACCTGGACATTATGGAACGTTTCCTGGACGTTATGGAACGTTCCCTTAAGGTTATCGTGAGGTTACGTCCTTCTTATGATGTTATTGTTCCCCAAAATACTGGGTGTAATTTGGGTGGGCATTCTATGTTCTTTATTTCTAGTTTTTGTATTTCTTTGTTTCTGGCCGAGTGTGGTTCCCAATCAGAGGCAGCTGTCTATCGTTGTCTCTGATTGGGGATCATACTTAGGCAGCCATTTTCCCTCCTTCTGTGTGGGATCTTGTTCTTTGTTTGTGTGCAGGTAGTTTGCACAACGTAGCTGTTCGGTCATTGTATTCTTTATTGTTTTGTCTTTTCTAAAGTTTCACTTCGTTAATAATTTATGTGGAACTCAAAGAACGCTACGCCTTGGTCTCATCCTTCCGACGACACCCGTTACAGAAGATCCCACCACAAAAAGACCAAGCAGCGTTTCCTGGAGGAATGGACATCGGAGGAGATACTGGAAGGCAAGGGGACCCTGGGCACAGGCTGGTGAATATATATACACTACGAGGAGTTGGCTCAATGAGGCGTGCACGAGAGGCACGGGGGGGCACACGGGGAGATTGGCGGAGTCAGGTTATAGACCTGAGCCAACTCCCCGTGCTTGCCGTGGGTAGAGAGTGACCGGGCAGGCACCGTGTTATGCGGTAAAGCGCACGGTATCTCCAGTGCGCACTCATAGCCCGGTACGCTTTATTCCAGCTCCCCGCATCGGCCGGGCTACAGTGGGCATCCAGGCAGGACGGATGGTGCCGGTTCAGCGCTCCTGGCCTCCAGTGCGTCTCTTCGGCCCAGGTTATCCTGCGCCAGCTCTACGCACGGTGTCCCCGGTTCGCCAGCACAGTCCAGTGCGGCCTGTTCCAGCTCCCCGCACTTGCCGGGCTACAGGGGATATCCAGCCAGGACGAGTTGTGCTAGCGCTGCGCTCCAGACCTCCGGTGATCCTCCACGGTCCAGTGTATCCTGCGCCGGCTCTGCCCAAGGTGTCTCCAATGCGCTTACACAGCCCAGTGCGTCCTGTGTCAGCGCCTCGAACGTGCCGGACTGAAGTGGGTATCCAGCCAGGAGGGGTTGTGCCTGCTCCACGAACCAGGCCTCCTGTGTGTCTCTCCAGTCCAGTGATGATCCATGGCACGAAGCCTCCAGTGATGATCCATGGCACGAAGCCTCCAGTGATGATCCATGGCACGAAGCCTCCAGTGATGATCCATAGCACGAAGCCTCCAGTGATGATCCATGGCACGAAGCCTCCAGTGATGATCCATGGCACGAAGCCTCCAGTGATGAGTCATGGCACGAAGCCTCCAACGACGGCCTCCAGTCCGGAACCTCCAGCGACGGTCTCCAGTCCGGAGTCTCCAGCGACAGTCTCCAGTCCGGAGCCTCCAGCGACGGTCTCCAGTCCGGAGCCTCCAGCGACGGTCCCCAGTCCGGAGCCTCCAGCGACGGTCCCCAGTCCGGGGCCCGCAACGAGGGTCCCCAGTCCGGGGCCCGCAACGAGGGTCCCCAGTCCGGGGTCGGCGACGAGAGTCCCCGCACCAGAGGCGCCACCAAAGTGGGGTGAGCCAGAGGTGGAGCACCAGAGCCGCCACCACGGATAGATGCCCACCCAGACCCTCCCCTATATGTTCAGGTTTTGCGGCCAGAGTCCGCACCTTTGGGGGTGGTACTGTCACGCCCTGACCTTAATGAGCCTTTTAATGTCTGTATTTTGGTTTGGTCAGGGTGTGATTTGGGTGGGCATTCTATGTTCTTTATTTCTAGGTTTTGTATTTCTTTGTTTCTGGCCGAGTGTGGTTCCCAATCAGAGGCAGCTGTCTATCGTTGTCTCTGATTGGGGATCATACTTAGGCAGCCCTTTTCCCTCCTGTGTGGGATCATGTTCTTTGTTTGTTTGCAGATAGTTTGCACAACGTAGCTGTTCGGTCGTTGTATTCTTTATTGTTTTGTCTTTTCTAAAGTTTCACTTCATTAATAAATTATGTGGAACTCAAAGAACGCTGCGCCTTGGTCTCATCCTTCCTTCTCATCCTTCCGACGACACCCGTGGAAAGTGCTATCAGAATGATAGTTACAGGGTTGTATGATGGGCGGCAGGTAGCCTAGCGGCAGGTAACCTAGAGGCAGGTAAGCTAGCGGCTAAGAGCGCTGGGCCAGTAATCGAAAGGGCGCTGGATCAAATCTGTCGATGTGCCCTTGAGCAAGGCACTTATACTTAACTGCTCCTGTAAGTCGCTCTGGATAAGACCGTCTGCTAAATGACGAAAAAAATCCAAAATCAACTACAGGTTTCAAAACCTCTTTCTTCCCTGTCTTTGGGCTGTTAGTATTGTATGTGTTGATTATAATGACTTCCAAAAGCAAACTGTTGAATTTCTGATCAAAACACTCTGGAGAGTTTTAAATGCACAACTTGGTTATATTTAACTAAAAGCACAATGTGAGCACCTCCGTCGGGGCCAGGCAGGGTCCTCCATCCTATCCTCTGAATATCTGGTGAACATGGACAGACGTTCTGAGTTTCAGAAACTCAGAGAAATTCATCCCAATACAGCTCAATTACCACACCAACCATGTCATCTACAATGTTAAGGTCGCTCAAACGTTCACTTTTCAATGTATTTCATGCATTGGTGCTATATGTCAAAATGTGATTAACGCGTTTGCAACAAATTATACATTTTAAAAGTTATAGTCATTAAATGTCTAAATCACTTGAAATCTTTTCACTGACCGAGTGAGTGATTGCCCGGTCTGTAGCTTGTCAAAAGTTGGCAAATCCCACAACACCTGGTAGTTATTATGCTAAATGACAGACAGAGGTTAAAATGCTGTTAAAAGACAAATTAATTTTTTTACACACTTTTTGCAGAGGGGACTTGCTAATGTCTCTGAACCTTCTTAGAGAAAAACAGTTTAATTAACTTGGATACAACTTGGATAAACTTTCACTTTAACCGCTCATGACCTGTCAAATAAAGCTGTCCTTCAAAGCCCGGAGCCCCCGAAGTTGACGCTTTGCAGGTACTCAAATTTAGATAAAACGTCTCTTCTCTGGATGCAGGCAGGCAGCCTCTCTGTCAGAAGGGGAGCCAATTACCATATCTCCTTATAGAAAAAGCTTGAAGCTAAAACTTGGGATCAAATCTGGCGCCTTAAAGCATATTGGGAAAAATGACATTCAATACTACTTTATGACATAGGCTGTTGTTCTGTTATATGTACGATGTAGGCTGTTGTTCTGTTATATTTACGATGTAGGCTGTTGTTATGTTATATTGATGATGTAGGCTGTTATGTTATATTTACGATAGAGGCTGTTGTTATGTTATATTTATGATGTAGGCTGTTGTTGCATTATATTTACGATGTAGGCTGTTGTTCTGTTATATTGACGATGTAGGCTGTTGTTCTGTTATATTGACGATGTAGGCTGTTGTTCTGTTATATTTACGATGTCGGCTGTTATGTTATATTTACGATGTAGGCTGTTGTTCTGTTATATTTACGATGTCGGCTGTTATGTTATATTTACGATGTAGGCTGTTGTTCTGTTATATTGACGATGTAGGCTGTTATGTTATATTTATGATGTAGGCTGTTGTTGCGTTATATTTACGATGTAGGCTGTTGTCCTGTTATATTTACGATAGAGGCTGTTGTTATGTTATATTTATGATGTAGGCTGTTGTTGCATTATATTTACGATGTAGGCTGTTGTTCTGTTATATTGACGATGTAGGCTGTTGTTCTGTTATATTGACGATGTAGGCTGTTGTTCTGTTATATTTACGATGTCGGCTGTTATGTTATATTTACGATGTAGGCTGTTGTTCTGTTATATTTACGATGTCGGCTGTTATGTTATATTTACGATGTAGGCTGTTGTTCTGTTATATTGACGATGTAGGCTGTTATGTTATATTTATGATGTAGGCTGTTGTTGCGTTATATTTACGATGTAGGCTGTTGTCCTGTTATATTTATGATGTAGGCTGTTGTCCTGTTATATTTATGATGTAGGCTGTTATGTTATATTTACGATGTAGGCTGTTGTTGCGTTATATTTACGATGTAGGCTGTTATGTTATATTTATGATGTAGGCTGTTGTTGCGTTATATTTATGATGTAGGCTGTTGTTCTGTTATATGTACGATGTAGGCTTTTGTTGTGTTATATTTACGATGTAGGCTGTTCTTATGTTATATTGATGATGTAGGCTGTTGTTCTGTTATATTTACGATGTAGGCTGTTATGTTATATTTACGATGTAGGCTGTTGTTGCGTTATATTTACGATGTCGGCTGTTATGTTATATTGATGATGTAGGCTTTTGTTGCATTATATTTACGATGTAGGCTGTTGTTATGTTATATTTATGATGTAGGCTGTTGTTCTGTTATATTGATGATGTAGGCTGTTGTTGCGTTATATTTACGATGTAGGCTGTCGTTGCATTATATTTACGATGTAGGCTGTTATGTTATATTTATGATGTAGGCTGTTATGTTATATTTATGATGTAGGCTGTTGTGTTATATTTACGATGTGGGCTGTTATGTTATATTTACGATGTAGGCTGTTATGTTATATTTACGATGTAGGCTGTTGTCCTGTTATATTGACGATGTAGGCTGTTGTCCTGTTATATTGACGATGTAGGCTGTTGTCCTGTTATATTGACGATGTAGGCTGTTGTCCTGTTATATTGACGATGTAGGCTGTTGTCCTGTTATATTTACGATGTAGGCTGTTGTTATGTTATATTTATGATGTAGGCTGTTGTTTTGTTATATTTACGATGTAGGCTGTTATGTTACATTTACGATGTAGGCTGTTATGTTATATTTACGATGTAGGATGTTATGTTATATTGATGATGTAGGCTGTTATGTTACATTTACGATGTAGGCTGTTATGTTATATTTACGATGTAGGCTGTTATGTTATATTGATGATGTAGGCTGTTATGTTATATTGATGATGTAGGCTGTTATGTTATATTTATGATGTAGGCTGTTGTTCTGTTATATTGATGATGTAGGCTGTTGTTATGTTATATTTATGATGTAGGCTGTTGTTCTGTTATATTTATGATGTAGGCTGTTCTGTTATATTGATGATGTAGGCTGTTGTTATGTTATATTTATGATGTAGGCTGTTGTTCTGTTATATTTACGATGTAGGCTGTTATGTTATATTGATGATGTAGGCTGTTGTTATGTTATATTTATGATGTAGGCTGTTGTTCTGTTATATTTATGATGTAGGCTGTTGTGTTATATTTACGATGTGGGCTGTTATGTTATATTTACGATGTAGGCTGTTATGTTATATTTACGATGTAGGCTGTTGTCCTGTTATATTGACGATGTAGGCTGTTGTCCTGTTATATTGACGATGTAGGCTGTTGTCCTGTTATATTGACGATGTAGGCTGTTGTCCTGTTATATTTACGATGTAGGCTGTTCTGTTATATTTATGATGTAGGCTGTTGTTATGTTATATTTACGATGTAGGCTGTTATGTTATATTTACGATGTAGGCTGTTATGTTATATTTACGATGTAGGCTGTTATGTTATATTGATGATGTAGGCTGTTATGTTATATTGATGATGTAGGCTGTTGTTCTGTTATATTTATGATGTAGGCTGTTCTGTTATATTGATGATGTAGGCTGTTATGTTATATTTACGATGTAGGCTGTTGTTCTGTTATATTTATGATGTAGGCTGTTGTCCTGTTATATTTATGATGTAGGCTGTTCTGTTATATTTATGATGTAGGCTGTTGTTCTGTTATATTTACGATGTAGGCTGTTGTCCTGTTATATTTACGATGTAGGCTGTTGTTGCGTTATATTATAAGCTGAGCCCAGAGAGTGCTGACTGTGATCCTCCAGGAGAGAGTTATTAGCTTAGCCCTGAAACACCTACACCAGTGCTGTTAGCTAGCAGAGCCTGGCAGAGGAGACAGCTTTTGGACCTGCTTGAGATAATCCAATTGAAAAGCAGCCAAGAGGAACAACCAGCCCAAACAGATGTTGCTTGCTACCACTGGCGCGACTAGGTACACAGCAACAAATACACCCATGACAAATTGGGACGGACACACACACACACAGGCGCTCGTGTACATTTTTCATTTTACATTTTTAGTCATTTAGCAGACGCTCTTATCTAGAGCGATTTACAGGAGCAATTGCTCAAGGGCACATCAACAAGATTTTTCAACTAGTCATCTCAGGGATTCGAAGCAGCAACCTTTCGGTTACTGGCTCAACGCTCTTAACTGCTAGGCTACCTGCCGCCCTCCACACGCTAACGCAGGCAAACGCCAGCTCCTTTTTATATCACGTTCATACCTTTGTATTGAACGTAAATTCATCTGTTTCTCTATTGATCATTTTATATTTGATTAATATTCAAAACTGATAAATATTTGCCAAATAGAACAACTTAATGCAACAGGTTAACTAATGCTAACTACAAATAAATGCACCATATTAAATTGATCACATTTAATACTAAATAAATAGATGATTTCTACTCATTTGGTGAACATAAAAACTATTTGCATCCAATCCAAACAGATATTCCCTTTTTCAGTAGAATGCAAGATTATAAAGAATCCAAAACTAAGTTTAAAGGTTGAATAATTCAAAGTAGCCTAAAAAAATACTTTCATTTTCGCAGAAACACCTGAGGACCCTAAACACCTGAGAACCCTAAACACCTAAGAACCCTAAACACCTGAGAACCCTAAACACCTGAGAACTCTAAACACCTAAGAACCCTAAACACCTGAGAACTCTAAACACCTGAGAACCCTAAACACCTGAGAACCCTAAACACCTAAGAACCCTAAACACCTGAGAACTCTAAACACCTGAGGACCCTAAACACCTGAGGACCCTAAACACCTGAGAACTCTAAACACCTAAGAACCCTAAACACCTGAGAACTCTAAACACCTGAGGACCCTAAACACCTGAGGACCCTAAACACCTGAGAACCCTAAACACCTGAGAACTCTAAACACCTGAGAACCCTAAACACCTGAGAACCCTAAACACCTAAGAACCCTAAACACCTGAGAACTCTAAACACCTGAGAACTCTAAACACCTGAGAACCCTAAACACCTGAGGACCCTAAACACCTGAGAACCCTAAACACCTGAGAACCCTAAACACCTGAGAACCCTAAACACCTGAGAACCCTAAACACCTGAGAACCCTAAACACCTGAGAACCCTAAACACCTGAGGACCCTAAACACCTGAGAACCCTAAACACCTGAGAACCCTAAACACCTGAGAACTCTAAACACCTGAGGACCCTAAACACCTGAGGACCCTAAACACCTGAGGACCCTAAACACCTGAGGACCCTAAACACCTCATGCAGTGAGAGAAAAAAAGTACAATATTGAGGTTTGAAGGAGAGAGTTGTCCATTCAGAAGGGCTAGTTTTGGAAGGTCAGTGAAAACATGTAAAGAGTGAGCGCCGAACAAAACTCATTCTCCCTGAGCATCCCATCTCCTTTTCAGACCGCCAGCTGAGCATCCTGAGGAAAATATAGAGATTAAATCACAGTGATCTCTCTCCCATTGTTGCGCTAATATGAATTGAGTTTGGCAAGGCCGACCATGTGTCATTCACAACAACATTAATTTATTTTTTCCATTACACCCTAACAACCACGAGAGAGAGAGAGAGAGAGAGAGAGAGAGGGAGGTGAAAAAAACTCTCAGGGTAAAATCTATGGTGACACAATGTAAAACCTCAATTAAACGCAGTTTCAAATAGCCGCCTTTCACTTTTTACAGCCAAGCAACGACACACATTCCAGCAAATAAAAACCTGTTTAAAATAAACGCCTAATGTTTGATTTGTTATACTAAATAATTCAGTAATGACTCGAAAAAATGGCAACGATATGTTTTTATTGTCAGTTAGAAACTGACAGCCATTTGCTGCTAACAGCTGAGAACTGCTAGCTAACTGGCAAACACAAAAACAGTCAACAACTTCAGGAGTACAGACCCACAGAAATTGTCTGATCGCCCTCTAGCGGCAAAAGTAAGAATTGCAGAAAATGCACAGTCAAAGATGAGAATAATTATTCTGTCAAGGACGTTTTTTCTTTCTTTTATAGATACATACTAAGACAAAATAAACGCAACAGAGTGTGTAAATGATAACACATTAGTGCAGGAAATTAAGAAATGGATTAAAATGCTGGAAGTGAATGGTGGAGTTAAACAATAAAATATGCAAATAAGCAAAAGCTGTGTGCATTAAGGAAATATACACATGGCTAAAATAGAAGCCTGTCTCTAATATGCGCCTGTTGTGTTCAGTGATTTAAGCAAATAAACCCCCAGGCTATTAATTGAAGTTTAGTATCTTTATATCCAGTCTATGATTAGGTGCCCTCCAGGACACCTAGAGCACCCGATGTCAAAGGTCAAAAAGATCATCAAGGACAACAACCACCCGAGCCACAGCCTGTTCACCCCGCTATCATCCAGAAGGCAAGGTCAGTACAGGTGCATCAAAGCTGGGACCGAGAGACTGAAAAACAGTTTCTATCTCAAGGCCATCACTAACATAGAGTGGCCGCTGCCAACATACAGACTAAAATCTCTGGCCACTTTAAAATATTTAATAAATGGATTTAATACAGGTATCACTAGTCACTTTAAATAACGGCATTTTAATAATGTCTACATATCCTACATTACTCATCTCATATGTATATACTTACTGTATTCTATACCATCTAAATCAAATCAAAGTTTATTTGTCACGTGCGCCGAATACAACAGGTGTAGAGACCTTACAGTGAAATGCTTACTAACAGGCTCTAACCAATAGTGCAAAAAAGGTATTAGGTGAACAATAGGTAAGTAAAGAAATGAAACAACAGTCAAAAGACAGTGAAAAATAACAGTAGCGAGGCTATATACAGTAGTCGGGCTGATTGAGGTAGTATGTACATGTAGATATGGTTACTGCATCTTGCCTATGCCGCACGGCCATCGCTCATCCATATATTTATATGTACATATTCTTATTCACCCTTTTACATTTATGTGTATAAGGTAGTCGTTGTGAATTTGTTAGATTACTTGTTAGATATTACTGTACTGTCGGAACTAGAAGCACAAGCATTTCGCTACACTCGCATTAACATCTGCTAACCATGTGTATGTGACCAATAAAATTAGATTTGATTTGGATTTGATGTCACAACATTTTCCCATCAGTCAACATTGTTTCAGTGTTTGTCATATTGATTTTACATCCGAGGGCCAAAGGATAGTGATGAACCTCCTTCGGTAACGGATGAGAGCACTATTTTACTTGTTTTTACACATTTAAATCCACATGTAGCCACTTAAGTGGCAGCTTTTCCATTTCTTAATGTCCTGATTTTGTCTGGCTTATTAACGTAATTCTGGAACGTTTATGCCAATCTTCCTGTTACAATCCAACTGACTGTGTAACCATACACCCAGATTTATCCTAGCACACATGTGGGAGAAAATAAGGGTGAAAGAATGAACTGTAAACAAACGCGCTTTTAAACAAGACAATTTAGCGTTGCATGTTCCCGGAGCCAAGGAAAAGATATGTACCGAAAACTGATACAAACATTTAACATATGGGTCAAATCAGACTCTTTGAACTGGCGAGAAATATAGCAGCCCGAGTGCCAGAAAGCTGTTTAATTAAAAACACTTCGGTATCCAACAGACATCTTTGGGCGCCCCTTGTCAAATTGCATGAGACCCCACTCTCAATCTTGGGGTATATTCTAATGACACATTTTCCACTGACAAAGGGGGAAAGTGTGAAAAATGAACTTCCATCTCTGAGAAGCAGAGAGCAGCTGGAGTTTGGGTTGGGCTGGGAATCTCTCTCTCACACACAGACACCACTCTCAGCCCTGAACTGAGAGAGAATACTCCAACTGAGTGTGGATAGAATCAGGCACGCTCCTACCATCATCACTACACTAACACCTACTGAATTTAGAAAATGTGATACCTAACTTCAATTTCACACCGTAAAAAAAGAGGGAAGAGAAGGCCAACAAGACATTTGTCTTTGTCAGGTTTCTATGTAGGCACAGTATGGTGACTGTAGTTTCATGCATTGTGCTACGCTTATTATATTAAGATCATAATAGCTTCTACCAGAGTTTAGCTACCTTTGTAGCAGATGTTATTTGCAACAACTCATGATATTACTTTCATTTATTAACTGCAAAACTGAAAAGTTTATTCCACCTGTTCATAGAATAGTTTTTTTTTATTGTAAAAAACAACAACACTCCAGCACAGACAAAAACAAAACAACTCTGTTTTGTACCATGAACCACTGGAGGAGCACTGCGATAACACACTGGAGGAGCACTGCGATAACAATAACACACTGGAGGAGCACTGCGATAACACACTGGAGGAGCACTGCGATAACAATAACACACTGGAGGAGCACTGCAATAACAATAACACACTGGAGGAGCACTACGATAACACACTGGAGGAGCACTGCGATAACACACTGGAGGAGCACTGCGATAACAATAACACACTGGAGGAGCACTGCAATAACAATAACACACTGGAGGAGCACTACGATAACACACTGGAGGAGCACTGCGATAACAATAACACACTGGAGGAGTACTGCGATAACAATAACACACTGGAGGAGCACTGCGATAACACACTGGAGGAGCACTGCGATAACAATAACACACTGGAGGAGCACTGCAATAACAATAACACACTGGAGGAGCACTGCGATAACAATAACACACTGGAGGAGCACTGCAATAACAGTAACACACTGGAGGAGCACTGCAATAACAATAACACACTGGAGGAGCACTGCGATAACAATAACACACTGGAGGAGTACTGCAATAACAATAACACACTGGAGGAGCACTACGATAACACACTGGAGGAGCACTGCGATAACAATAACACACTGGAGGAGCACTGCAATAACAATAACACACTGGAGGAGCACTGCAATAACAATAACACACTGGAGGAGCACTGCGATAACAATAACACACTGGAGGAGCACTGCGATAACAATAACACACTGGAGGAGCACTGCAATAACAGTAACACACTGGAGGAGCACTGCAATAACAATAACACACTGGAGGAGCACTGCAATAACAATAACACACTGGAGGAGCACTGCGATAACAATAACACACTGGAGGAGCACTGCAATAACAGGAACACACTGGAGGAGCACTGCAATAACAGTAACACACTGGAGGAGCACTACGATAACAATAACACACTGGAGGAGCACTGCAAGAACACACTGGAGGAGCACTGCGATAACAATAACACACTGGAGGAGCACTGCAATAACAATAACACACTGGAGGAGCACTGCGATAACAATAACACACTGGAGGAGCACTGCGATAACAATAACACACTGGAGGAGCACTGCGATAACAATAACACACTGGAGGAGTACTGCGATAACAATAACACACTGGAGGAGCACTGCGATAACAATAACACACTGGAGGAGGACTGCGATGACAATAACACACTGGAGGAGCACTGCGATGACAATAACACACTGGAGGAACACTGCGATAACAATAACACACTGGAGGAGCACTGCAATAACAATAACACACTGGAGGAGCACTGCGATAACAATAACACACTGGAGGAGCACTGCGATAACAATAACACACTGGAGGAGCACTGCGATGACAATAACACACTGGAGGAGCACTGCGATAACAATAACACACTGGAGGAGCACTGCGATAACAATAACACACTGGAGGAGCACCGCGATAACAATAACACACTGGAGGAGCACTGCGATAACAATAACACACTGGAGGAGCACTGCGATGACAATAACACACTGGAGGAGCACTGCGATAACAATAACACACTGGAGGAGCACTGCGATAACAATAACACACTGGAGGAGCACTGCGATAACAATAACACACTGGAGGAGCACTGCGATAACAATAACACACTGGAGGAGCACTGCGATAACAATAACACACTGGAGGAGCACTGCGATAACAATAACACACTGGAGGAGCACTGCGATAACAATAACACACTGGAGGAGCACTGCGATAACAATAACACACTGGAGGAGCACTGCGATAACAATAACACACTGGAGGAGCACTGCGATAACAATAACACACTGGAGGAGCACTGCGATAACAATAACACACTGGAGGAGCACTGCGATAACAATAACACACTGGAGGAGCACCGCGATAACAATAACACACTGGAGGAGCACTGCGATAACAATAACACACTGGAGGAGCACTGCGATAACAATAACACACTGGAGGAGCACTGCGATAACAATAACACACTGGAGGAGCACTGCAATAACAATAACACCCGTGTAACTTCCTAGAGAGAATCTGTATAACCTGGTGCTTTCACAAATGTGGCATTATAACCTTTTTTCCCCAGTAATAGACTGTAGCATGACGTTTGCTTAGTCATGTTTCTGAAGCATCTATATAGGCTTTATAAAGGGTTTATGAAGGCTTCAAATAAGTCTTAAAAGGCTAATTAAAGCGGGGCTGTCTATAAGTCAGGCAGAATGAACCATAGAACAGTTCTCATCCCTGCCTACAATTACCTCAGTCAAAGGCTTAGCTCAAAGGGCCTGTCAAAACATCCACAATCCGTCACAATAGTGTCAAAACATCCACAATCAGTCACAATACTGTCAAAACATCCACAATCCGTCACAATACTGTCAAAACATCCACAATCCGTCACAATACTGTCAAAACATCCACAATCAGTCACAATACTGTCAAAACATCCACAATCAGTCACAATACTGTCAAAACATCCACAATCAGTCACAATACTGTCAAAACATCCACAATCAGTCACAATATTGTCAAAACATCCACAATCAGTCACAATACTGTCAAAACATCTACAATCAGTCACAATAATGTCAAAACATCCCGTCAAGGAAAAAGCTAAAAACATCACAA
This sequence comes from Salvelinus namaycush, assembly GCF_016432855.1. Classification (NCBI taxonomy): domain Eukaryota; kingdom Metazoa; phylum Chordata; class Actinopteri; order Salmoniformes; family Salmonidae; genus Salvelinus; species Salvelinus namaycush. The sequence continues at coordinate 5,129,164 of NC_052315.1, forward strand.
TCAATAAATAGGGAAACATTGCTTAACAGATTTATGTGTCTAAAAACGCTGTCCACTTCTGACTACGTCTTTGGACCAGGTAGATTCTCTCTCTTGCTCACACGCGCACTACAAAGAAAAGCCGTTAAAATTCCCCCAAAATATATATACGTAAATTTTCCCTTGTTTCATTGGCTCCTAAAATGCCATTTGAACAGCCAATGAGTATTGAATCAGTATTGATTAATTGATTGGGTGTCATCTTTGACTGAGAAACATTCATGTTATGGTAAAGAATAATTCTACTGGTTCTTTCAACAATCATGATATGGTAAACTATCACAAGACTACAGGTATTTCATCTTAATTTGACCAGTTTCTCTCAGCAGGAAAATAATCCTGCAGCAACAGGAATTATAATGTGGATTATAATTAATGGACATTCATGTAGGGGTTGATAGATTTTTCATTAGGTTAAATCAAGTATGACATTTTTAAATGGAAATTAAACTTTACTAAATTACTAACCCTACATTTTCTTTGCTTTGGCTGCTGCGCGGAAAATTATCTTACAAAATAAATAAAAAAGTGATCAAATTAAGACAGCACAACTGTAAGTCTTCTAACACCTGTCAGAAGTTCTCTACCTTCTATAAGGGTGTCAGGTAGCCTAGCGTTTAAGAGCGTTGGGCCAGTGGCCTACCTAGAAAGGTTGAAAAACCCTAATTGCTCCTGTAAGTGTCTCTGTATAAAAGCATCTGTTAAATGACTAAAATGTATAAACTCTGTATCCCCCTGACCACAAACAGGGTCCAGGGAAGAACGGCTAATCAGAAACCTCATTATGACCTCATATTATATCACAGATCTACATATGATACTACCTCTTATTAAGTTAATTAAACATCATTTTGACCAAATGCCCATAGAATACAAAATATTTTTCAACAGAAACAAAAAGGGGCAACAAAAAAATACTAATAATGTTAATAATAAATTAATAATGCTAATAATAAATTAATAATGCTTAGGCACTGAAGTAAATATCTATCATCTTATCAGAAAGTACAGTAGCATCTTCAACATTATAAATCAATTACACAATTAATCTGATTAATGACATCTTATCGTTGGATTAGTTTTTAAAATATATTTATTTAATTTATTTAAATTATTATTAAACAGTTTCTGAAGAGCTGTTGAATGGATTTGAATTTCTATCCAGCATCCGGCTATTAATTTCAAAGGAAATTAAAATACTATTGTAATCCTCAGCACCTTCTAATCAATGAGATCGACTTGAAAGTAATTGATTTCCTATTTTCCACACTGTAATTGGAAGAACTGGGAGGACTGAAATTACACTGCCCTCTTGCGGTTCAAAACTAGACCCATTTGAACTGCCTTTATACAGAAATCACCTCCGCTGTACAAAAACAAAACCTTGCATGCCAACAACTCTAAATGCAGCAGCTATTTTCCAATTACACTAATTCTTCCACACTTATTTTCAATTAGTAAACTTTTCCAACATCCAAGCCCCAGTCAGTCCTTAGTTCTCTCTCGCTCTCCCTTCCTCCCCCTCTCTCAACAGTTATTGATAGTTTGAAATTACGGGGGCTAATAATACGACGGATAATGCATGGCCAGGAGCCCATTATGCCCAGGTAATGGATAGCAGGGAGTTTTTGAATGACATTGCAAAGAGATTGGATGACGGAGGGTCGAGCGATTTATGGGCAAGTGAAGCCCCCGCTCAACGCTATTTATTTCCAGCTTGATAAGAGAACAGATGAGGCATGGTGGTATTTATGGTCCACAAGTTCATAAAGACGGCCGGGAAGGAGTGAAAATCCTCTCATATTCTGTGGATATATGGATATACTTTTTAGTCTGAGTGTATTTGGTTATTGTATGACTCTCCCACTTTCGATGACATATTTCACTCAAAAATGTTTTTTTTTAAAAATCTACTATAATATATACCAAGGATCAATGACATGCTATAGTAAATCAAAAGGAGCATGTGCCTTCAGAAAGTATTCACACCCCTTGACTTGTTCCACATTTTCTTGTGTTGCAGCCTGAATTTAAAATGGATTAAATTGAGATTTGTTTTGTCGCTGGCCTACATTCAATACCCCATACTGTCAAAGTGGAATTATGTTTTTAGATGTTTTAACAAATTAATAAAAAAATTCAAAGCCTAAATAAATTCACGAGTAAAACTTTGCTTAACAAGTCACATAATAAGTTGGATGGACTCACTCTGTGTGCAATAAGTGTTTAACATAATTTTTTAATGACTAACCTCATCTCTGTTCCTCACACAAACAATTATCTGTAAGGTTCCTCAGTTGAGCGGTGAATTTAAACCACCAATTCAACCACAAAGACCGGGGGAGGTTTCCTAATGCCTCTGAAAGAAGGGCACCTATATTAAAAAAGCTCACATTGAATATCCCTTTGAACATGAAGCTATTAATTACACTTTGGATGGTGTATCAATACACCCAGTCACTACAAAGATACTCAGTAGCCAGAGAGGAAAGAAACCGCTCAGGGATTTCACCACAAAGTCACTGGCGACTTTAAAACCAGTTACAGAGTTTAATGGTTGTGTCAGGAGAAAACTGAGGATGGATCTACAACATTGTAGTTACTCCACAATACTAACGTAATTGACAGAGTGAAAAGAAGTAAGCCTGTACAGAATACAAATATTCCAGAACATGCATCCTGTTTGCAACAAGGCACTGCAAAAAATATGGAAAAGTGTTATGTTTGGGGCAAATCCAATACAAACACATTACTGAGTAACACTCTCCTTATTTTAAGCATAGTGATGGCTTCATCATGTTATGGGTATGCTTGTAATCGTGAAGGACTGGGGAGTTTTTCAGGACAAAAAATAAACGGAATGCAGCTAAGCACAGGCAAAATCCTAGAGGCAAACCTGGTTCAGTCTGCTTTCCACCAGACACTGGGAGATTAATTCACCTTTCAGCAGAACAATAACCTAAAACACAAGGCCAAATCTACACTAGAGTTGCTTACCAAGAAGACTGTGAATGTTCCCGAGTGGCCGAGTTACAGTTTTGTTTTTATTAAATCATTTTTTTTCACCCAAATTTCCTGATATCCAATTGGTAGTTACAGTCTTGTCCCATCGCTGCAACTCCCGTATGGACTTGGGAGAGGCGAAGGTCGAGAGCCATGCGTCCCCCAAAACACGAACCTACCAAGCCGCACTGCTTCTTGACACACTGCTCGCTTAACCCGGAAGCCAGCCGCACCAATGTGTCAGAGGAAACACTGTACAACTGGCGACCGTGTCAGAGTGCTAGCGCCCGGCCCACCGCAGGAGTCACTGGAGCGCGATGGGACAAGGACATAACGGCCGGACAAACCCCCCCCTAACCAAGACGACGCTGGGACAATTGTGCGCCGCCTCATGGGTCTTCCAGTCGTGGCTGGCTGTGACACAACCCGGGATCGAACCCCGGTTTGTAATGACGCCTCAAGCACTGCGATGCAGTGGCTTAGACTGTTGTGCCACTCGGGAGGACCTTTGACTTAAATCTACTTGAAAATCTATGGCAAGACCTGAAAATGGTTGTCTAGAAATTATCATCAACTAATTTGAAGAATTTATATCTGCATTTCATTTTCTAAAATGTCACTTTGTTCTTATGGGGTATTGTGTGTAGATGGGTGAGAAAATGTTTATATTTAATCTATTTTGAATTCTGTCTGTAACAACAAAATGTGGCATAAGTCAAGGGGTATGAATACTTTATGAAGGCACTGTAGATGAAGGGATTTACCAAACAAATCATGTGCTTTTGCAAAATATCAAATGTGTCAAAAGCTGAAATAAGACCTAAGAAAATTTTTAAAATACTAGGAAAATACTAGGGGTATAAAAGCACACAATGATACACACACATGCCGATGTTTCGCTTAAAAAAAAGAAGACATTTAGGCAGGATTGTGTTTATTTATGTTTGTTTATCATGGTTGGTTAATGTCTGGGTAAAAAAAAAGAAAGAACACTGTAAGGACTCAAACAATCTTGTCAACCGTCCAATAGCGGGAGGAGTGCGATGAAAAAGGCTTGTCAACATTATCTGTTTTATTGATTTAACAATAAAGGCCAGCTTTGCCCACCCCATTGCAAATACAATAGCCACAAATAAAAAAACGATTTCCTTAAAAATGTCCCTTTTTATCACCTGCTGGAATCACATGAGGATTTGTGTGTGTTTCATCATCTTTATGGGAGCCCATTACAATTTCATAATGTTGGTGGGTTTTTCCTCACCAAGAAATCAATGTCATGTGAGCAAGATGGGCAGATGAATCCCCAGCAGAACTGGAGAGCAGAACTGGAGAGCTATAGGATGCATCAAGTAGTCACCGATGACACCAAATGTGAGTTACAAACATTAAAGAAACGCTGAAAAAGGCTCCATAGCCTGAGCCTTGCTTGCATTAGGAGAGAGAGAGCAAGAGAGAGAGAGAGAGAGAGAGAGAGAGAGAGAGAGAGAGAGAGAGAGAGAGAGAGAGAGAGAGAGAGAGAGAGCTAGAAGGGGAACCACACGGGCCTATCAGCAGAAAAACAGGTGAATCCATTTTGAATTGAACACACTGAACACAGTGGAAAAAACCTGGCCGAAAATACTCTGTACAATTAGAAGACCACAGAAAGCACTCGGGATGTTTCCTCTGTGTTGGGTCTAGCACTGAGAACCGTCTCTGAGACTCACTGAAATTGTGTTGAGGCGATTTCTATCCCCTCATCATGGGTTGGCGCCCCCCCTTGGGTTGTGCCGTGGCGGAGATCTTTGTGGGCTATACTCGGCCTTGTCTCAGGATGGTAAGTTGGTGGTTGAAGCTATCCCTCTAGTGGTGTGGGGACTGTGCTTTGGCAAAGTGGGTGGGGTTATATCCTGCCTGTTTGGCCCTGTCCGGGGGTATCATCAGATGGGGCCACAGTGTCTCCTGACCACTCCTGTCTCAGCCTCCCGTATTTATGCTGCAGTAGTTTATGTGTCGGGGGGCTAGGGTCAGTCTGTTATATCTGGAGTACTTCTCCTGTCTTATCCGGTGTCCTGTGTGAATTTAAGTATGCTCTCTCTAATTCTCTCTTTCTCTCTTTCTTTCTCTCTCTCGGGGGACCTGATCCCTAGGACCATGCCTCAGGACTACCTGGCATGATGACTCCTTGCTGTCCCCAGTCCACCTGGCCGTGCTGCTGCTCCAGTTTCAACTGTTCTGCCTGCGGCTATGGAACCCTGACCTGTTCACCGGACGTGCTACCTGTCCCAGACCTGCTGTTTTCAACTCTCTAGAGACAGCAGGAGCGGTAGAGATACTCTTAATGATCGGCTATGAAAAGCCAACTGATATTTACTCCTGAGGTGCTGACTTGTTGCACCCTCGACAACTACTGTGATTATTATTATTTGACCATGCTGGTCATTTATGAACATTTGAACATCTTGGCCATGGTCTGTTATAATCTCCACCCGGCACAGCCAGAAGAGGCCACCCCTCATAGCCTGGTTCCTCTCTAGGTTTCTTCCTAGGTTTTGGCCTTTCTAGGGAGTTTTTCCTAGCCACCGTGCTTCTACACCTGCATTGCTTGCTGTTTGGGGTTTTAGGCTGGGTTTCTGTACAGCACTTTGAGATATCAGCTGATGTAAGAAGGGCTATATAAATACATTTGATTTGATCATACAAATATGATACATCCTAAAAGACCAAAAACAGGGTGGTAGAAACTTAACCCTCGTATTCAAAAGGTCTTACACCAACAACTGGCATTCCAGGTGAATTTGAAACTTCCCAACAAAGCAAAAAATACTATATTTGTATGATGTCTTTTGTTTCACAGGATGTCAACACTCTGAAGGCGTCAAAAGACGCGAAATATCTGGTATCTAGAGATCTATGCAGTAGACTAAATAGTGATATGTTCAGCATAACTATAGTCACAACACACAGCACACTTGAAAAACATACTTGAAAAATGTTGCCATAGTTGAAGGATTGTCTAGTTGAAGAGCAATAATGCAATAAGTGATTAGGCCTGTATACTGAATAACAGGGCCTATCTAATAAGGGACAATAAGTGATTAGGCCTGTATACTGAATAACAGGGCCTATCTAATAAGGGACAATAAGTGATTAAGCCTGTATACTGAATAACAGTGTCACGCCCTGACTATAGTAAGCTGTTTTTTCTCTGTGTTGGTTGGGGCGTGATAGTGACTGGGGTGGGTCATCTAGGGTTTTTGTATGTCTATGTTGGCCTGATATGGTTCCCAATCAGAAACAGCTGGTTATCGTTGTCTCTGATTGGGGATCATATTTAGGTAGCCATTTCCCTTTTGTGTTTGTGGGATCTTGACTATGTTTAGTTGCCTGTCTGCACTATTTGGTATAGCGTCACGTTTCGTGTGTGCTTTATTGTTTTGGTAAGTTTTCAGTTTATTAAAAATATGTGGAACTCTACTCACGCTGCGCCTTGGTCTCACTCATACGACGATCGTGACAGAAGATCCCACCAAAAATGGACCAAGCAGCATGTACAGGAGGAGTGGACTTGGGAGGAGATCCTGGATGGAAAAGGACCCTGGACGCAGGCCGGGGAGTATCGCCGTCCTAAGGAGGAGATAGAGGCACCGAAAGCGGAACGGTGACGATACGAGGCAGCCCCCAATTTTCTTTGGGGGGGGCACACGGGGAGATTGGCGGAGTCAGAGTTTAGACCTGAGCCAACTCCCCGTGCTTACCGTAGGGAGCGTGTGACTGGTCAGGCACCGTGTTATGCAGTGATGCACACGGTGTCTCCAGTACGCATTCATAGCCCGGTGCGCTCTGTTCCAGCTCCCCGCAGTTACCGTGCTAGGTTGGGCATTCAGCCAGGACGGATTGTGCCGGCTCAGCGCTTCTGGCCTCCGGTGCGTCTCTTCGGTCCAGGATATCCTGCGCCAGCTCTACGCACGGTATCGCCAGCACAGCCCAGTGCGGCCTGTTCCAGCTCCCTGCACTTGCGTGCTACAGGGGGGATTCAGCCAGGACGCGTTGTGCCAGCGCTGCGCTCCAGACCTCCAGTGCGCCTCCACGGTCCAGTGTGTCCTGCACCGGCTCTACGCACTATGCCTCCAATGCGCCGTCATAGCCCAGTGCGTCCTGTGCCTCCTCCCCGCACTCGCCCTGAGGTGCGTGTCATCAGCCCGGTGCCACCTGTACCGGTCCCACGCATCAGGTCTCCAGTGCGCCTCCACAGTCCAGTACGTCCTGTGCCTCTTCCCCGCACTCACCCTGAGGTGCGTGTCATCAGCCCGGTGCCACCGGTACCGGTCCCACGCATCAGGCCTCCAGTGCGCCTCCACAGTCCAGAGCTTCCGGCGACAGTTCCCAGTCCGGAGCTTCCGGCGACAGTTCCCAGTCCGGAGCTTCCGGCGACAGTTCCCAGATGGTCTACGGTCCGGAACCTCCTGAGACGGTCTACGGTCCGGAACCTCCTGAGACGGTCTACGGTCCGGAACCTCCTGAGACGGTCCACGGTCCGGAACCTCCTGAGACGGTCCACGGTCCGGAACCTCCTGAGACGGTCCACGGTCCGGAACCTCCTGAGACGGTCCCCCGGTCCGGAGCCTCCTGAGACGGTCCCCCGGTCCGGAGCCTCCTGAGACGGTCCCCCGGTCCGGAGCCTCCAGCGACGGTCGGCGGTCCTGAGCATTCAGCGACGGTCGGCGGTCCTGAGCATTCAGCGACGGTCGGCGGTCCTGAGCATTCAGCGACGGTCGGCGGTCCTGAGCCTCCAGCGACGGTCGGCGGTCCGGAGCCTTCAGCAGGGGTTCTCAATCCGGAGCCTTCAGCAGGGGTTCTCAGTCCAGAGCCTCCTGCGACGATCCACGGTCCGGAGCCCCCGGCAACTGTCTGCCCTATTTTGTATAGCTTCACGTTTCGTTTGTGCTTTATTGTTTTGTTTTGGTGAGTTTTCAGTTTATTAAAAATATATGGAACTCTACTCACGCTGCGCCTTGGTCTCACTCATATGACGATCGTGACAAACAGGGCATATTTAATAAGGGACAATAAGTGATTAAGCCTGTATACTGAATAACAGGGCCTATCTAATAAGGGACAATAAGGCCAGGTCAACGTTAGTGACGAGTCTAGTTTTCTGCATGGCAGGGGAGGTCTGTTCCTATTCTCTCCAGTCACAGCCTTTAAAGCAGGGTCGATTATGTTATTCAGGAGCAGCTGGCTATTAAAGGGCCCACACGGAGCGCCCCGTCGCTTCATTAATTCATCCTGAAAAGAGGGTTGTTGACTAGTCTGACCGCACACTCTGACCGGACAATACGCAGTCCTTACGAATATATCCTCCTTTTTTTTGTGGCCATTTCATTCATTTCATTTAATTGGTTGGAGTTAATAAAACAATTTATTTAACCTTTATTGAACTAGGCAAGTCGGTTAAGAACAAATTCTTATTTACAATGACGGCCTACACCGGCCAAACCTGGACGACGCTGGGCCAATTGTGCGCCGCCCTATGGGACTCCCAATCACGGCCGGTTGTGATACAGCCTGGATTTGAACCAGGGTGTCTGTAGTGACGCCTCAAGCACTGAGATGCAGTGCCTGAGACCGCAGCGCGACTCGGGAGCCCGAGTGTTTCTCACACTGTCACAATTAAAACCATATTAAGAAAAGAATGTATCTGTAATTCACTAGTGAATTACAAAAAGCTGCAGGATAGTGTTAATTATGGCCTTATTTAGCCGTGGCACGATAAACACAGGCTTTGGAAGTGATAAATACAGACAGCGATTGTATGGATGATGACTTTCTCAGGAAGCCATGATGACGGCTAACATTTGAAGTATCTAAACCAACAACATGTTATATTTAGTGTTAATACACGGGCAGATGAAAACTGTTCATCCTGAACAGATCATTTTTGTTACCAGCAAATGAGCAATACAGCTGTATGTGTTATCTTGGAAGTGTCACAAATATGAACATGTAAATAACACAATGTTCCATGTTAAGTCAGTACGGAAGCTTGATAGACTCAGATAAATGTCATAATTCAGTTCAAATCAAAATCAAATGAAAGTTTATTTGTCACATGCGCCGAATACAACAGGTGTGTAGACCTTACAATGAAATATTTACTTACAAGCCCTTAACCAACAATGCAGTTTTAAGAAAATACCAACAACAACAAAAAAGTAAGAAATAAGAAAAACAAATAATTCAAGAGCAGCAGTAAATAACAATAGCAGGTCTATACACAGGGGGTACTGGTACAGAGTCAATGTGTCAATGTGCGAGAGCAATGGTGTGGAGGTAATTATGTACATGCAGGTAGGGTTGTTAAAGTGGCTATGCACAGATAATAACAGAGAGTAGCAGCAGTATAGGGGGAGTGCAAATAGTCTGGGTAGCCATTTGATTACCTGTTCAGGAGTCTTATAGCTTGGGGGTAGATGCTGTTTAGAAGCCTCTTGGACCCAGACTTGGCGCTCCAGGTATCGCTTGCCCTACGGTAGCAGAGAGAACAGTCAACAACTTGGGTGGCTGGAGTCTTTGACAATTTTTAGGTCCTTCCTCTGACACCGCCTGGTATAGAGCTCCTGGATGGCAGGAAGCTTGACCCCTGTGATGTACTGGGCCGTACGCACTACCCTCGGTAGTGCCTTGCGTTCGGAGGCAGAGCAGTTGTCATACCAAGCAGTGATGCAACCCGTTAGGATGCTCTCGATGGTGCAGCTGTAAAACCTTTTGAGGATCTGAGGACCCATGCCAAATCTTTTCAGTCTCCTGAGGGGGAATAGGTTTCACGACTGTCTTGGTGTGCTTGGACCATGTTAGTTTGTTGGTGATGTGAACACCAATGAACTTGAAGCTCTCAACTTGCTCCACTGTAGCCCTGTCGATGAGAATGGGGGCGTGCTTGGTCCTCCTTTTCCTGTAGTTCACAATCATCTCCTTTGTCTTGATCACGTTGAGGGAGAGGTTGTTGTCCTTGCACCACACGGTCAGGTCTCTGACCTCCTCCCTATAGGCTGTCTCATCGTTGTCGGTGATCAGGCCCATCACTGTTGTGTCATCAGCAAACTTAATGATGGTGTTGGAGTCATGCCTGGCCTTGCAGTTATGAGTGAACAGGGAGTACAGGAGGGGACTGAGCATGCACCCATGAGGGGCCCCTGTGTTGAGGATCAGCATGGCGGATGTGTTGTTACCTACCCTTACCAACTGGGGGCAGCCCGTCAGGAAGTCTAGGATCCAGTTGCAGGGGAGATGTTTAGTCCCATGGTCCTTAGCTTAGTGATGAGCTTTGAGGGCACTATGGTGTTGAACGCTGAGCTTAAGTCAAAGAATAGCATTCTCACATAGGTGTTCCTTTTGTGCAGGTGTGAAAGGGGAGTGTGGAGTGCAATAGAGATTGCATCATCTGTGGATCTGTTGGTGTGGTATGCAAATTGGAGTGGGTCTAGGGTTTCTGGGATAATGGTGTTGATGTGAGCCATGACCAGCCTGTCAAAGCATTTCATGGCTACAGATGTGAGTGCTACAGGTCGGTAGTCATTTAGGCAGGTTACCTTAGTGTTCTTGGGCACAGGGACTACTGTATGATGGTCTGCTTAAAACATGTTGGTATTACAGACTCGGACAGGGAGAGGTTGAAAATGTCAGTGAAGACACTTGCCAGTTGGTCAAGCGCATAATCAGAGTACACGTCCTGGTAATCCGTCTGGCCCTGCGGCCTTGTGAATGTTGACCTGTTTAAAGGTCTTTCTCACATCGGCTGCGGAGAGCGTGATCACACAGTTGTTCCGGAACAGCTGATCCTCTCATGCATGTTTCAGTGTTATTGCCTCAAAGCGAGCATAGAAGTTATTTCACTCGTCTGGTAGGCTCGTGTCACTGGGCAGCTCTCGGCTGTGCTTCCCTTTGTAGTCTGTAATGGTTTGCAAGTCCTGCCACATCCAACGAGCATCGGAGCCGGTGTAATACGATTCGATCTTAGTCGCATATTGACTCTTTGCCTTTTTGATAGTTCATTGGAGGGCATAGCGGGATAGAGTCCCGCTCCTTGAAAGCGGCAGCTCTACCCTTTAGTTCAGTGTGAATGGGCAAGGGAGAGCTTTGTACGTGTCTCTGTGTGTGGAGTAAAGGTGGTCAATATTTTTTTTTCCCTCTGGTTGCACATTTAACATGCTGATAGAATTTTGGTAAAAAAGATTTAAGTTTCCCTGCATTAAAGTCACCGGCCACGAGGAGCGTCGCCTCTGGATGAGCGTTTTCCTGTTTGTTTATGGCGGAATAATTCTCATTTAGTGCGGTTTTAGTGCCAACCTCGCTCTGTGGTGGAATGTAGACAGCTACGAAAAATACAGATGAAAACTCTCTAGGTAGATAGTGTGGTCTACAGCTTATCATGAGATACTCTACCTCAGGCGAGCAAAACCTTGAGACCTCCTTAGATATTGTGAACCAGCTGCTATTTACATAAAGGCATAGGCCCCTGCCTCGTGTCTTACCAGTTTGCTCTAGTCCAGGGCTCTATAGCATATTCAGTTAGCTCTATAGCATATTCATTTAGCTCTATTCCAGAGTTCTATAGCATATTCTGATAGCGCTATAGCATATTCAGTTAGCTCTATAGCATATTCAGTTAGCTCTATAGCATGGCTCTATAGCATATTCAGTTAGATCTATATCAGGGATCTACAGCATATTCAGTTAGCTCTATAGCAGGGCTCGACAGCATATTATGTTAGCTATATTGCTGGGCTCTATTACAGGGCGCTATAGAATGTAATGTTAGCTATATTGCTGGGCTCTATTACAGGGCGCTATAGAATGTAATGTTAGCTATATTGCAGGGCTCTATAGCAAGGCTCTATTCCAGGGCTCTATAGCATATTCAGTTAGCTCTATAGCAGGGCTCTATATCATATTCAGTTACTGTCCGCCGCCATTGTCGCACCCCCTATTACCAGCCTGTTCAACCTCTCCTTCGTATCATCTGAGATCCCCAAGGATTGGAAAGCTGCCGCGGTCATCCCCCTCTTCAAAGGGGGAGACACCCTGGACCCAAACTGATACAGACCTATATCCATCCTGCCCTGCCTATCTAAGGTCTTCGAAAGCCAAGTCAACAAACAGATCACTGACCATCTCGAATCCCACCGTACCTTCTCCGCTGTGCAATCCGGTTTCCGAGCCGGTCACGGGTGCACCTCAGCCACGCTCAAGGTACTAAACGATATCATAACCGCCATCGATAAAAGACAGTACTGTGCAGCCGTCTTCATCGACCTGTCCAAGGCTTTCGACTCTGTCAATCACCATATTCTTATCGGCAGACTCAGTAGCCTCGGTTTTTCTAATGACTGCCTTGCCTGGTTCACCAACTACTTCGCAGACAGAGTTCAGTGTGTCAAATCGGAGGGCATGTTGTCCGGTCCTCTGGCAGTCTCCATGGGGGTACCACAGGGTTCAATTCTCGGGCCGACTCTTTTCTCTGTATATATCAATGATGTTGCTCTTGCTGCGGGCGATTCCCTGATCCACCTCTACGCAGACGACACCATTCTGTATACTTCTGGCCCTTCCTTGGACACTGTGCTATCTAACCTCCAAACAAGCGGCAATGCCATACAACACTCCTTCCATGGCCTCCAACTGCTCTTAAACGCTAGTAAAACCAAATGCATGCTTTTCAACCGGTCGCTGCCTGCACCCGCACGCCCGACTAGCATCACCACCCTGGATGGTTCCGACCTAGAATATGTGGACATCTATAAGTACCTAGGTGTCTGGCTAGACTGCAAACTCTCCTTCCAGACTCATATCAAACATCTCCAATCCAAAATCAAATCTAGAGTCGGCTTTCTATTTCGCAACAAAGCCTCCTTCACTCACGCCGCCAAACTTACCCTAGTAAAACTGACTATCCTACCGATCCTCGACTTCGGCGATGTTATCTACAAAATAGCTTCCAATACTCTACTCAGCAAACTGGATGCAGTTTATCACAGTGCCATCCGTTTTGTTACTAAAGCACCTTATACCACCCACCACTGCGACCTGTATGCTCTAGTCGGCTGGCCCTCGCTACATGTTCGTCGTCAGACCCACTGGCTCCAGGTCATCTACAAGGCTATGCTAGGTAAAGCGCCGCCTTATCTCAGTTCACTGGTCACGATGGCAACACCCACCCGTAGCACGCGCTCCAGCAGGTGTATCTCACTGATCATCCCTAAAGCCAAAACCTCATTCGGCCGCCTTTCCTTCCAGTTCTCTGCTGCCTGCGACTGGAACGAATTGCAAAAATCTCTGAAGTTGGAGACTTTTATCTCCCTCAACAACTTTAAACATCTGCTATCTGAGCAGCTAACCGATCGCTGCAGCTGTACATAGTCCATCGGTATATAGCCCACCCAATTTACCTACCTCATCCCCATACTGTTTTTATTTATTTACTTTTCTGCTCTTTTGCACACCAGTATCTCTACTTGCACATGATCATCTGATGATTTATCACCCGTGTTAATCTGCTAAATTGTAATTATTCGCTCCTATGGCCTATTTATTGCCTACCTCCTCATGCCTTTTGCACACATTGTATATAGATTCTCTTTTTTTCCCCTACTATGTTATTGACTTGTTTATTGTTTACTCCATGTGTAACTCTGTGTTGTTGTCTGTTCACACTGCTATGCTTTATCTTGGCCAGGTCGCAGTTGCAAATGAGAACTTGTTCTCAACTAGCCTACCTGGTTAAATAAAGGTGAAATAAAATAAATAAAAATAAAAGCTCTATAGCAGGGCTCTATAGCATATTCAGTTAGCTCTATAGCAGGGCTCTATTCCAGGGCTCTATAGCATGTAATGTTAGCTATATTGCTGGGCTCTATTCCAGGGCTCTATAGCATGTTATGTTAGCTATATTCCAGGGCTCTATAGAACGGCTCTATTCCAGGGCTCTATAGCATGTTATGTTAGCTATATTCCAGGGCTCTACAGCATATTATTCCAGGGCTCTATAGCATATACAGTTAGCTCTATAGCAGGGCTCTATAGCATATTCAGTTACCTCTATAGCAGGCAGGTCTAGAATTTCCCAGTGGCATCTGCAGCCATGGCCGTCGATGCACCCTTGTGTTGCCGTAATCACCCCTAAATAAAATCCATGCCCTGTGGCCAAAGTGGCTGTTGGGCCCTTGGGCTGAATATAATAATCATAATTCTGTTCTCCCGGCTGCCAACGACAGCACTTCTCACAGCACTTCTCATTGATAATGTATACTGTATCAATTCTTATTTGCCAATGCCCGTCACGTGATCGGGTCCTTCTCACAGGCATAGCAGCTCTGAAGTGGGCTACACGTGATGTAACGACGTGTGTCCTTATCAAATTCCCAGGTGTATATTGAAGATGTTAGAATTACTGCAAAATCACTAGTCTATGTCAATCTACTATCCCCCATAGTACAACAGTTGACCTATTCTATTGTTCAGTTTGTCCTTCTGTGCGAGAAATAAATATTCCAAATATACTCTGGGACAGTTGTGGGACGTGATAGATCCCAAATTAATACAACCACTCACTGTACATAAAAAAAAATGTTTAAAAGCAATGAGGCTGATGCAACAGATTAGAATGTTTAGCTTAAACTGTTGACAAACTATTAGGCTATTTCTTCACATTATACTCGCAGCAAGGAGCACACGGCAGTACGCTATAAAAGCAAATATTCTAAAATGCAATTAGCGGGAAAACATCATTTGTATGGGTTGTTAATATGGGTTGTTAACAAGACTAGGACAGTGTCTTTGGCTGCTATAAAGCCCTGCTATAAAGCCCTGCAATAGAGCCCTGCTATAAAGCCCTGCAATGGAGACCTGCTATAAAGCCCTGCAATGGAGCCCTGTAATATAGCTAACATAACATGCTACAGAGCCCTGCTATAGAGCTAACTGAATATGCTATAGAGCCCTGCTATAGAGCTAACTGAATATGCTATAGAGCTAACTGAATATGCTATAGAGCCCTGCTATAGAGCTAACTGAATATACTATAGAGCTAACTGAATATGCTATAGAGCTAACTGAATATGCTATAGAGCCCTGCTATAGAGCTAACTGAATATGCTATAGAGCTAACTGAATATGCTATAGAGCCCTGCTATAGAGCTAACTGAATATACTATAGAGCTAACTGAATATGCTATAGAGCTAACTGAATATGCTATAGAGCCCTGCTATAGAGCTAACTGAATATGCTATAGAGCTAACTGAATATGCTATAGAGCCCTGCTATAGAGCCAACTGAATATACTATAGAGCTAACTGAATATGCTATATAGCCCTGCTATAGAGCTAACTGAATATGCTATAGAGCCTTGCTATAAAGCCCTGCAATAGAGCCCTGCTATAAAGCCCTGCAAAAGAGCCCTGCTATAGAGCCCTGCAATGGAGCCCTGTAATACAGCTAACATAACATGCTACAGAGCCCTGCTATAGATCTACCTGAATATGCTATAGAGCCCTGCTATAGAGCTAACTGAATATGCTATAGAGCTAACTGAATATGCTATAGACCCCTGCTATAGAGCTAACTGAATATACTATAGAGCTAACTGAATATGCTATAGAGCCCTGCTATAGAGCTAACTGAATATACTATAGAGCTAACTGAATATGCTATAGAGCCCTGCTATAGAGCTAACTGAATATGCTATAGAGCCTTGCTATAGAGCTAACTGAATATGCTATAGAGCCTTGCTATCAGGCCTGGAATTTCGAGATTTTAGAGGGAAGGCCATTTGCCTTCAAGAGGTACCAACTCTGCCAGGCACAAGGTCATCTGCCAGGCCACCAAGGTCACCTGCCAGGGCACCAAGGTCATCTGCCAGGCCACCAAGGTCATCTGCCAGGGCACCAAGGTCATCTGAAAGGGCACCAAGGTCATCTGCCAGGGAACTAAGGCCAATAACCAAAATAGCAAATTTAAATTGATTTGAAAACCGAAAAACAGTAGCTATTCTGTTAAGAAAAGCATAAGTGTATGTAAATGTAGATACATATTGATCCTACATGTTAAAGTGTAGGTCCTATCGTATTGGCTACAGCTTGTCATGTCCAGACGGTAATTGTTGTAGGTTTTTTGTCATTTTATGAGACATGTCTTACCTATTCCGACTAATCACATCAGCGCACGTTAGCTCAACCGTCCCGCGGGTGGGGACACCGATCCTGTAGAGGTTTTAACCACTAGGCTACCTGCCATATTCAGTTAGCTCTATAGCAGGGCTTACCGGAGAAACCCTGAGGAAGTTGTGTTTCAACTGTACTGTGAAAGTGACAGCCGTCTACAGTAGCTAACGACTCCATCCCAACTAATAGCCCTGCTATAGAGCTAACTGACAGTCTGCATGAATTATTGTTGTCACAAAACAATTTATTGATGTGGGAGAAACAGAACTATTCACAGTTCGAGAGAGAGAGCTTTCTTAATGATCTGACTAGGGCTAAATCTCTATTGATTTCTTGTTAAATATACGGCTCAATTAAAGAGACCATTGATTAAAGATGACTACAAATTTCCAAGCAGGGATGTGAGCAGTGTGATTATTGCACACCAGGGTAGACCGCACACCGGGGTAGACCGCACACCAGGGTAGACAGCACACCAGGGTAGACTGCACACCAGGGTAGACCTCACACCAGGGTAGACCGCACACCAGGGTAGACAGCACACCAGGGTAGACCGCACACCAGGGTAGACCGCACACCAGGGTAGACCGCACACCAAGGTAGACCGCACACCAGGGTAGACAGCACACCAGGGTAGACCGCACACCAGGGTAGACCGCACACCAGGGTAGACTGCACAGCAGGGTAGACCACACACCAGGGTAGACAGCACATCAGGGTAGACCGCACACCAGGGTAGACCTCACACCAGGGTAGACCGCACCCCAGGGTAGACAGCACATCAGGGTAGACTGCACACCAGGGTAGACCTCACACCAGGGTAGACCGCACCCCAGGGTAGACAGCACACCAGGGTAGACCGCACACCAGGGTAGACCGCACACCAGGGTAGACTGCACAGCAGGGTAGACCGCACACCAGGGTAGACAGCACATCAGGGTAGACCGCACACCAGGGTAGACCTCACACCAGGGTAGACCGCACACCAGGGTAGACTGCACACCAGGGTAGACCACACATCAGGGTAGACCGCACCAGGGTAGACTGCACACCAGGGTAGACCGCACACCAGGGTAGACTGCACACCAGGGTAGACTGCACACCAGGGTAGACTGCACACCAGGGTAGACCGGACACCAGGGTAGACTGCACACCAGGGTAGACCGCACACCAGGGTAGACCTCACACCAGGGTAGACCTCATACCAGGGTAGACCGCACACCAGGGTAGACTGCACACCAGGGTAGACCACACATCAGGGTAGACCGCACCAGGGTAGACTGCACACCAGGGTAGACCGCACACCAGGGTAGACCTCACACCAGGGTAGACCGCACACCAGGGTAGACCGCACACCAGAAAACTGCAAATTGTTCATTTAATAATAAAATGAAATAAAATAACTGTATATTTTTATAACAATTCTTTTCACCAACATGTATTTAATGACAAGGGAAAAAAACATGAACACAACTGCCAATCAAAATGCCAGCCTGTAAATTTTGCAGTATCTCATGAAACGATTTTGTACATTTGCACTTTCATTTATAAACACGAGCACCTGTTTAACACAAGCAGAGCGCTATTCATTTCCTGTCAAAGTCAACCTTGTCTCCAAGAAATACAAACTGAAACCTTGAGAATTTGTTGCTCTCTTTCAGGAGAGAATAAGAGAATCACGAGAATGTATAATGGAAAAGCTTTCTGATTTAACAGAAGAAGAAAATGGGATGTTTTTGACGGTATAGTGAGTCCTTCAAAAAAAACTTTATTTCCCACAAATATTGATTGCGCGTATTTTTTTCCTCATTTCATCTGGGAGTTTGGTTCTAACACAGCACCACGTTATTCTCACAGAAAAACCAGAGGCCGTTCAAAGAACAACAGTCTCAACTGAAACTTGAGTCAGTTCGTCTTCCATTGGTGACTAGTGGTCTTGAAATCCCTGTAAATTCTCCAATCAACACAGTTTGTACCTCTACTGGGTAGGCTTCCATTGAAATAGGCCTATAGTGAAAAATCACACAGCCCAATACAGCCATTCTTGTATAACACGTTGAAAGAGGTGGTGTTATCAGTGAACGAGAGTGCAGAGAAAGACAGAGGGAGAGGAAAAGAAAGACAATAATATATATAGGAGAAATAGCGAGAATAACGGGGTGCAGAGAGAGAGAAAAGAGAGAGGGAGAGAAAGAACAACTGAAAGAGAGAGAATGGATGAAAGACAGAGAATGGGAGAAAGAGAGAAAGAGAACAGAGTGAGAGAAAGTTTTTTTTAGATTAGAGTATGTGGCAAGTACCTGCAGTGATTTGAGGAGGATGAAGACATAAGGCCATGCCTGAGGAGAAGGGCACCAGAATGACGCAGAGCCAGTTCAGGCCCAGGATTGGCAGTAGCACCAGCAACGCTTTCACAGCATTCCTGAGAGAAAGCAAACACAAGCCACTTGACACAAAATCAAGGACTGGGCACCTTGCTAGGAGACACAGTTTCCCCATTACCCACCCAACCCAAGCACCTCACACTGAAACTCCCCGTCCATCACTCCCTAATTCTATTTAGGATGAAATTAACTTACAGTTCAGGTGGCCGCTAAACCGCACCAGCTGTGGGGCGGGCAAGGGCTCTAGTTTATTCAGCGGAGGAATGTGTTTTAGTTACCACCCGGACTGCCATCGGGACGGCTGAAGCTCAACGCCAACATACTCCTCCACAGAGTTCCTATTGTGACCCGTGCAGCTGAGTTGCAGGAATTAACGTTTCTACGTTGAAATGATTTCCCCCGATCGATAGTAAACAGCACTTCAGGGAATAGATAATATACTGTATTTACTGTAGGTATCATTCAAACTCATGTCACAAAATCAAAATGGCAACAAGGTGTTAAGTGACAACGACCAGTCTATAAAAATGATGGAAGCAACCTTGGACAGAGTACACTCATATTTCACTGTATTATATACAGTGAAACAAAACAAGGGAAAAACCACCAACCCCTACACACTATCCACTAAGCCTACATTTAAAAATATAGAAAATATTCTGTAGAAGGATAGAGCAAATACTGTAACAGAACTGGGCTACCAAATTCTATTTGATCAGAATGCTCAAAAACTTATTTAAAATGCTGTTTTCAAATACCATGGGGGTGTATTTGAGTTTTTCCAAATACTTCACAAATCTATTTCCAAATGCATAAAAATATTGAAATACTTGTCTTTTTCAAATAAAAATAACAAATATATATATGAATACTTACTTTAAATGTATGTGAAAGTAACTGTCTAAGTACTGTAACAGCAGTAATAGTAATAGTAGTGAAATGGTGCCCCTGTGTGGTGACTACCTGATCTGCACGTGGGCCTGTTCCACAGGACCGTTGTCCATCATGGGCATCATTATAGACCTCCTCTTGACTGTGGAGATGGTAATGACCACCACACGGGTCAGAACCATGATGTTTACATGACCAGAGAACACAAATAAACTTTATATTAGTGCCTGAGAAATACTATGGGGATGTTGGGGGAATAATATCCGAGAATGATTGCAGGGTACTTTGGGTAATGGTTGAGCAATGGTTTAGTTGAGTGTTCACCATAACGATGAAGATGATGGGACCTGCGAATTCTCAGATGACCCCGTTGTGCATGCTGAGCCAACAATGGCCATCAGCAGAATACTTCCCTGAGGCAGAGGCCAGGGTGATGGTGTCTATCAGCACTGGCAGGAGGGAGAGAAAGCGAGAGAGATCAGTACTTCATGAGTGTATACATATACAGTAGCAGTCAAACGTTTGGACACACCTACTCATTCAAGGATTTTTCTTAATTTTTACTATTTTCTACGTTGTAGAATAATAGTGAAGACATCAAAACTATGAAATAACACATATGCAACCATGTAGTAACCAAAAAAAATGTTAAATCAAAATATATTTGAGATTCTTCAAAGTAGCCACCCTTTGCCTTGATGACAGCTTTGCACACTCTTGGCATTCTCTCAGCCAGCTTCATGAAGTAGTCACCTGGAATGCATTTCAAATGACGGGTGTGCCTTGTTAAAAGTTAATTTGTTGAATTTCATTCCTTAATGCGTTTGAGACAAATATGTATATTTGTTGACACTTTTTTGGTTACTACATGATTCCATATGTGTTATTTCATAGTTTTGATGTCTTCACTATTATTCTACAACATAGAAAATAGTAAAAATAAAGAAAAACCCTTGAATGAGTAGGTGTGTCCAAACTTTTGACCGGTAGTGTACATCTACTTCTTAGTAAGTAAAGAAGCTACAATCTGAACATATTTAAAACCACAAACAGTATTTTATTTTACCTTCATTTAACTTGGCAAGTCAGTTGAGAACAAATTCTTATTTTCAATGACGGCCTAGGAACAGTGGGTTAGCTGCCTTGTTCACATATTTCCTAAATGGGATTTTCTGGTTGTAAACTGGTCATACTGTAAAACCAGAACACAACAGACTGGTTAAAGACGTATTTTCACGACAACATCAAGACGTCATGAAAAATACATATTTTCATTGTTATCTGGTCAGATCACAACCAGTATTTACTTTTACAACCCATATACACGCTGACCGTGGGATCGTTCCATAAACATAAACATTTAAGAGATACAGGTACAAAGTTTACTTATTTTTGCATACCCCACCATACCATGAGACATCCATGATTTCATCACTGAAAAGAGATAAAAGATTGAGTCTGATATATCATTAGAAAGCTTACAAAAACAGGATTGTCATAATAAAAAATTAAATCATTTTTTAAGCTATAACGTAAATTGTCAAAAAATGCATAAACTCAGATTTTCGTTCATGTTCAGACGTTGTAGCTTAGGCCCTATTCACATGAAATGTTTTTGTTGTGGCTGCCATTGGTTGAGACAAAGCATACATTTAAATATCTGATAAATGTACTAAAATGTGAATAAAGTAGAAATGTAAACTTTCAAATGTACTACAAAGATGGCTGGAGGTCCACACGTCAAAGAATGTTGAGTTGCGTGGGAATATTCATTATTATAAATTAAACTGTCAATCCTCCATAGGAAATAAATCAATCAATCAAATGTATTTATATAGCCCTTCTTATATCAGCTGATGTCACAAAGTGCTGTACAGAAACCCAGCCTAAAACCCCAAACAGCAAGCAATGCAGGTGTAGAAGCGCGGGGGCTAGGAAAAACTCCCTAGAAAGGCCAGAACCTAGGAAGAAACCTAGAGAGGAACCAAGCTCTGAGGGGTGGCCAGTCCTCTTCTGGCTGTGCCGGGTAGAGATTATAACAGTACATGGCCAAGATGTTCAAACATTCATAGATGACAATACTAATAATCACAGTGGTTGTAGAGAGCGCAACAGGTTAGTACCTCAAGAGTAAATGGTAGTTGGCTTTTCATAGCTAAGCATTCAAAGGTCGCCAGATATAACAGAATGACCCTAGCCCCCCGGCACATAGACTATTGCAGCATAGATACTGGAATCTGAAACGGGTGGAGGTTTACACTGGCCCCGTCCGACAACATCTCCTCCACCGCACGACCCCGAGGGGGGCGCAAAACCACACAGGAAGATCATGTCAGTGACTCAACCCACTCAAGTGGCGCACCCCTCCTAAGTCAAGCATGGAAGAGCACCAGTAAGCCAGTGACTCAGCCCCTGTAATAGGGTTAGAGACAGAGAATCCCAGACGAGAGAGAAGAGCCGGCCAGGCAGAGACAGCAAGAGCAGTTCGTCGCTCCAGTGCCTTGCCGTTCACCTTTGCACCCCTGGGCCAGACTACACTCAGTCATAGGACCTACTGAAGAGATGAGTCTTCCGTAAAGACTTAAAAGGTTGAGATCGAGTCTGCGTCTCTCCCATGGATAGGCAGAACATTCCATAAAAATGGAGCTCTATAGGAGAAAGCCCTGCCTCCAGCTGTTTGCTTAGAACTTCTAGAGACAATAAGGAGACCAGCGTCTTATGACCATAGCCTACCTGTACTTACAACTGATTTGTCAAAGGACAAACCATCCGCAGAGACAAACTGATATCTTTCTGACAGATAAGATCTAAACCAGGCCAGAACTCGTCCGTGTAGACCAATTAGGGTTTCCAATCTCTCCAAAAGAATGTGGTGATAGATGGGGTCAAAAGCAGCACTAAGGTCTAGGAGCACGAGGACAGATGTAGAGCCTTGGTCTGACACCACTAAAACGTAATTTACCACCTTCGCGAGTGCAGTCCCAGTGCTATGATGGGGTCTAAAACCAGACTTAAGCGTCGCTTGTCTTCAGGAAGGCAATGAGTTGCTACACAACAGCTTTTCAAAAAATGTTGAGAGGAATTGGAGATTCGATATAGGCCGATTCGTTTTTTTTTACATTTTCCGGGTCAAGGTTGGACTTTTTCAAGAGAGGCTTTATTACTGCCACTTTTAGTGGGTTTGGTGCACATCTGGTGTATCGGGAGCCATTTATTATGTTCAACATAGGAGGGCCAAGCACAGGAAGTAGCTCTTTCAGTAGTTTAGTTGGATTAGGGTCCAGTATGCAGCTTGAAGGTTTAGAGGCCATGACAATTTTCATGAATGTGTCAAGAGATACATGGTTATAAAACTTGAGTGTCTCCATTGATCCTAGGTCCTGGCAGTTATGTGCAGACTCAGAACTGAGCTTTGGAGAAATAAGCAGATTCAAAGAGAAGTCCGTAATTTGCTTTCTAATGATCATGACCTTTTTGTGGAAGAAATTCATGAATTCATCACTGCTCAAGTGAAAGGTTTGAAAAATAGGATGATCAAGCAGCAGTGAGGGCTCCTCGATATTGCACTTTACTGTCTTTCCAAGCTAGTCGGAAGACTTCCAGTTTGGTGGAGCGCCATTTCCGATCAAATGATCTGGAAACTTACTTCAGGGCTCTGGTATTTTCTGTATACCAGGGAGCTAGTTTCTTGAGACAAATGTTTTTTGTTTTTAGGGGTGCGACTGCATCTATGGTATTACACAAGGTTAAATTTAGATCCTCAGGTGGTTAACCGATTTTTGTACTCCGTCGCGCTTGACCTCCACACACATCGACAACAATCACCCTCGAAGCATCGTTACCTATCGCTCCACAAAAGCCACGGCCCTTGCAGAGCAAGGGAAACAACTACTTCAAGGTCAAGGTCTTCAAGGTCTCAGAGCGAGTGACGTCACCAATTGAAAAGCTATTAGCACGCACTCAGCTAACTAGCTAGCTATTTCACACCGGTTACATCTGGAGGACATGTAGTAATCTTTGGGTTGTCCGAGAAGTTATAGCGCGGCTTTTGATGATCCTTGGCTGGGGTCTGAGCAGATTATTTGCTGTGATTGCAAATAAAATATAATGTTGGTCCGATAGTCAAATCAAACTTTGTCACATGCGCCGAATACAAGTGTAGACCTTACCGTGAAATTCTTACTCACAAGCCCTTAACCAACAGTGCAGTTCATGAAGAGTTAAGAAAATATTTAGCAAATAGAGTAAAAAAAAATATATATAAAAATAAAACAAAAACAAAGCTATATACAGGGGGTGCCGGTACCGAGTCAGTGTGCGGGGGTACAGGTTAGTTGAGGTAATTGTATATGTAGGTAGGGGTGAAATGACTATGCATAGATAATAAACAGCGAGGAGCAGGAGTGTACAAAACAAATGGAGAGGGGTTCAATGTAAATAGTCCGGTGGCCATTTGATTAATTGTTCAGCAGTCTTATGGCTTGGGGGTAGAAGCTGTTAAGGAGCCTTTTGGTTCAAGACTTGGCGCTCCGGTACCGCTTGCCGTGCGGTAGCAGAGAAAACAGTCTATGACTTGGGTGACTGGTGTCTCTGACAATTTTATGCGCTTTCCTCTGACACTGGCTAGATGGCAGGAAGCTTGGCCCCAGTGATGTACTGGGACATATGCACTACCCTTCGTAGTGCCTTACGGTCAGATGTCGAGCAGTTGCCATACCAGACAGTGACGCAACCATTTAGGATGTTCTCGATGGTGCAGCTGTAGAACCTTTTGAAGATCTGGGGACCAAATCTTTTCAGTCTCCTGAGGGGGAAAAGGTTTTATCGTGCCCTCTTCACAAATGTCTTGGTGTGTTTGGACCATGATAGTTCGTTGGTGATGTGGACACCAAGGAACTTGAAACTCTCGACCCGCTCCACTACAGCCCCGTTGATATTAATGGGGGCCTGTTCGGTCCCCCTTTTCCTGTAGACCACGATCAGCTCCTTTGTCTTGCTCACATTGAGGGAGAGGTTGTTGTCCTGGCACCACACTGCCAGTTCTCTGACCTCCTCCCGATAGGCTGTCTCATTGTTGTCGGTGATCAGGCCTACAACTGTTGTGTCGTCAGCAAACTTAATGGTGGCGTTGGAGTCGTTTTTGGCCACGCAGTCGTGGGTGAATAGGGAGTACAGGAGGGGACTAAGTACACACCCCTGAGGTGCCCCAGGGTTGCGGATCAGTGTGGCAGACGTGTTGTTGCCTACCCTTACTACCTGGGGGCGGCCCGTCAGGAAGTCCAGGATCCAGTTGCAGAGGGAGGTGTTTAGTCCCAGGGTCCTTAGCTTAGTGGGCACTATGGTGTTGAACACTGAGCTGTAGTCAACAGCATTCTCACATAGGTGTTCCTTTTGTCCAGGTGGGAAAGGGCAGTGTGGAGTGCGATTGAGATTGAGTCATCTGTGGATCTGCTGTGGCGGTATGCAAATTGGAGTGGGTCTAGGGTCTAGCCTTTCAAAGCACTTCATGGTTACCGATGTGAGTGCTACAGGGCAGTAATCATTTAGGCAGGTTACGCTTCCTTGGGCACAGGGACTATGGTGGTCTGCTTGAAACATGTAGGTATTACAGACTCGGTCAGGGAGAGGTTGAAAATGTCAGTGAAGATACTTGCCAGTTGGTCTGCGCATGCTTTCGTACATGTCCTGGTAATCCATCTGACCCCGCGGATTTGTGAATGTTGACCTGTTTAAAAGGTCTTGCTCATGTGCATGCTTCAGTGTTGCTTGACTCGAAGCGAGCATAAAAGGCATTTAACTCATCTGGTAGGCTCACGTCACTGGGCAGCTCGCGTCTGCGTTTCCCTTTGTAGTCCGTAATAGTTTTCAAGCCCTGCCACATCCGACTAGCGTCAGAGCAGGTGTAGTAGGTGCAAGATTATGAGGAAAAACATTTAAATCCACATGATTTATTCCACGGGACAAACTAGATCCAGGGTATGACTGTGGCAATGAGTAGGTCTGGAGACATGTTGGACAAAACCCGATGGCTCCGAAAGCCTTTTGGAGTGGGTCTGTGGAATTCCCATGTGAATATTGAAATCACCAAAATGTTGAATATTATCTGCCATGACTACAAGGTCCGATAGGAATTCAGGGAACTCAGTGAGGAACGCTGTATAAGGCCCAGGAGGCCTGTAAACAGTAGCTATAAAAAGTGATTGAATAAGCTGCATAGAATTCATGACTAGAAGCTCAAAGGACGAAAGGTCATTTTCTTTTCTGTAAATTGAAATTTGCTGTTGTAAATGTTAGCAACACCTCGCGGGGAATATGGTCACTGGTGTAACCAGGAGGAGCCATGTTTCAGTCAGTCCAATCACATCAAGATTATGATCAGTGATTAGTTAATTGACCATGACCGTCTTGGACGTGAGAGATCTAACATTAAGTAACCATATTTTGAGTTGTTCGATATCACAATCTCTTTCAATAATGACATGAATGGAGGTTTATATTCCAGTGAGATTGCTAAAGCAAACACCGCCATGTTTACTTTTGCCCAACCTAGATCAAGGGCACACAGACACGGTCTCAATGGTGATAGCTGAGCTGACTACACGGACTGTGCTAGGAACGTTTTATATCGAATGTCTATAAGGCTAAGGCAATCTAATTAAATATACATTTAAGTTGCGAAGGCACAAGCTACATGTCCAGATATGGAATTCTGACTTTACTTTGAGTAATTTATCTTAAATGTTAAAGTTTCCACCTACCTGAGGTTGAGAAAATGGATGGTGTCCAGTTTGTGCGTTTTCTTCAGCCTTCGACGATGATTTTAATATTTATAAATTAGTCCTCCTGCGCGACATTTTTCTAAACATAAACAAGTTCATGGCGTTGTTTGTAACCCTGAAATAGTCTTTATTCAATGTACATCTCATAGACTGAGAGCGGAAGAGAAGAGTAATGTACTGGGCTGTTTCTAATGCTCGACAGAGACATAATGACCTTTACTTTCTACTGTAGCTATTGCACAAATATCCATACATTTTAGGATACTAAAATACGCATTTATGGAGTCCAGAAGAAAAAGATAAACACAAGTAGAGAAATATTAATTTATTGTCCTCACTCGTAATGTTACATGATTGTGAGGTATCAAAATTAAAATCTTTACCAAGAGACAAAAAGTGTCATGAATGAGAAGCCAAAAATGACTTTGTGCAAGGTTTTAAGTGAATATAGTTGACGCACTGATAGCCTCCCAAGGATAGCTTGACCGTGACACCTCTAACCGCTTTGAGTGAGTTACAGCAAGTTGTGCCTTCACCTACATATGTATTAATGCAACAATATGAAAAACAGACGTTACACATAAAAGGAACCAAGAATGAGAAGATCTAACCAAAATGGCAAACAAATCCACTGCTGTACAACTTAATTACCAAGTACTTTACAATCGAATTAAAATCTTTAATGGCCAAAATAAAGCATTCAACAGGGAACCTTGGGTTTTAGTGCAATTGGATGGACCGTTGACATAAACATTCTCATTGTAGGTTCTTTCTATCAATGGCATTGAACCAGTATCTTTTTTTACATTGATCATCTGGGTCATGTTCATTAGGGCACACCTTAGCAAAATGTTTTGAAACAGAAACCAAAAACAAGTGTTCCTTATTGGACAAGTTCAGATCTCACTACCTCCCCATTTACCAGTTTGTGTCTGCAGTTTCACGCCTACAGAAACACAACCCGGATCAGCTCATTGTGCCTGTGCATCAAACACAACACACATCATCATCGTTAGACGAAGACACCCCTGAAGAGAGAGAATAAACAATCTTAGGGGCTCCTCTGTTCATTCCCATGGCTGAAGGCACCTCCTTCACCAGACTCATTTCTACTAAGCTTTTCTCTGAGCCAAAAGACCCCGTCTTCTCCTCCTCATGGCCCTGGGGGTTGAAGGCGTTACTCAGGGACTGCAGGGCAGCGTGGAGCTCATCCCGGGGCGCCATGACGGTCTGCACGCAGGGCAGACGGAGGCTGAAGTTGTTGGTAGCCGACCCCGTGGCGCCACTGGGGAGGATGTTGATGACCTCTTCGATGGTCTTGGATGAGGAGAAGACAGTTCTTCGGCAGGCGCTGAGGCTGGCGTCACTGGTTTTACCTGGGCACGGAAACAACATTCTTTATATAATATATTACATTTATAGACACACACACATCCAACTTACTGGTCATTTCATCTGTCTGGATCATTATAGTCCACAAAAATCATCTTTCTCTTGTCTCCTTCCCTTGATGATTACTGGTTGATAAAAATATATATTGCTCAAACCTATCCAGCACATAAATTTAAGTCACAATGAAATAAATACAAGGAACATAAGGTATTTAGGTGAGTTACATCTTAGACAACGGCCTTTATGTTTTGGGGGTAATACTGAGGAAACTGTAGCCTTTGTTCTCCTAGGCCAAACAGAGTACTTGGGAGAGAGAGAGCAGAGTGGAGCTGCCTGATGGCCTGACTGGATCAGTACCAGACTATTTGACTGAAGTGAGGAGCAAGTTTCCCCAAAGGCTCACCCGCTCCAATTTGGCTCCAGTAGCACTCACTTCACGAGCTCAGGGCATAACCGGCTCAGCATGCATCTGTAGTCTACTTGTGTGCTGCTAATAGCCCCTTGCTTTAGTTACTGTCATAGAGTTCACTAAATATTTTCATTAAGAAACTGATAAAAACACACAAGTGCTAAATCAAGGTGACTTACAAAGATGAGGACCAAGAGCGGGAGTGCGGTGATGTAGTGTCCACAACTAAAGAATCATTGTGGAATCTGAAGAGACACGTATCCGGAAAGCATGATGGTGTACTTACTATGTGCACATGCACGGAAAGGAACGAGGTGGGTAGCTAGCTAAGTGTGTCATTGAATAAATACTTTTTCCTTCACAAAACATTTTTGACCTCTTATTAAAAATAAAAAAAAAGTTGTGTTGATTTTCGTTCTATTATCTGTATATAATAGGCTAACAATGATTTTGGCCCAATAGGCCTGGCATTTCCCACTTTCAAGGAGCTTTCTGTTTTGATAGGGTTATTTTGCCTAAAAAAACATTAGGCCTACCTACAGAAAAATAAGAAGGGCAGAATAGAAGGGTGTTTAGCATCCCCAGTGGCTCTGGAAGCGTAGAGAGGGTATTCTCCGCTGCTGGCCTGCTCTCCAGGCAACATCGTATGAGAGCCTGACGCCACAGACTCTGACCAAACTCACGTTACTAGTTTTTTTTAATTAAAAGCACAGCGCATAAAGGAATTTTTCGTTTCATTTTTACAGCCTATATGCCTAATTTATAGACTATAATGATTTAATAGAACAAAATGTTTAAAATGCTGCCAGCCTAGTGTCCCTGCCAGCCTAGTGTCCCTGCCAGCCTAGTGTCCCTGCCAGCCTAGTGTCCCTGCCAGCCTAGTGTCCCTGCCAGCTTAGTGTGTTGTGTTCGCAAATGCATTTCTTTGTAGGCTATAGCCTTGATATAATAGCCTAATAATATAGCCAAAATCATTCATTTTTGTTCCTTCTTAGGTTCCCTGTCTGGCTCCTGACCTATTTACAGTGTTTATATGCCGTTTAATATGACATGTAACCTATTTAGAGTGTTTATATGCCGTTTAATATGACATGTAACCTATTTACAGTGTTTATATGCCGTTTAATATGACATGTAACCTATTTAGAGTGTTTATATGCCGTTTAATATGACATGTATCCTATTTAGAGTGTTGATATGCTGTTTAATATGACATGTATCCTATTTAGAGTGTTGATATGCTGTTTAATATGACATGTAGCCTATTTAGAGTGTTGATATGCTGTTTAATATGACATGTAGCCTATTTAGAGAGTTTATATGCTGTTTAATATGACATGTAGCCTATTTAGAGAGTTTATATGCTGTTTAATATGACATGTAGCCTATTTAGAGTGGTTATATGCCGTTTAATATGACATGTATCCTATTTAGAGTGTTATATGCTGTTTAATATGACATGTATCCTATTTAGAGTGTTGATATGCTGTTTAATATGACATGTAGCCTATATGAAATAATGTGCGCTTCTTACATTCACCTTTTCATGTTTATACAAATGATTTTCATTAAACTCCATATGGTTCGGTTTCAATACTTCAAAACCAAATGGTAGGTTCAGGTAGTCAAAAATAGATGGGTGTTGGTTAAATTGTGATTTTAATGAATGGAGCAAATTTGGAGCGGAAGTTATTTTTTTGATTTTTTTGAGCGAGGAGCGGTTTGGAAACGACTGGAGTGAGATTTCCAACCACTGGGTTCACATACTCTGATCAGAGAGAGCTGAGTGGAACTGCCTGATGGTACTCTCACAGTCTGACCTCGGAGGGCGAGAGAGAGAGAGGAGTGGAGCTGCCTGATGGTCAGACTGTGAGAGTACCTCGGAGGGCGAGAGAGAGAGAGGAGTGGAGCTGCCTGATGGTCAGACTGTGTGAGTACCTTGGAGGGAAAGAGAGAGAGAGCTGAGTGGAACTGCCTGATGGTCAGACTGTGAGAGTACCTCGGAGGGCGAGAGAGAGAGAGGAGTGGAGCTGCCTGATGGTCAGACTGTGTGAGTACCTTGGAGGGAAAGAGAGAGAGAGCTGAGTGGAACTGCCTGATGGTCAGACTGTGAGAGTACCTCGGAGGGCGAGAGAGAGAGCAGAGTGGAGCTTCCCGATGTCCTTGTTGAGCTGGAACAGTTTGGCTGCCGTGTTCTTCACTCTGTGCAGGTGTGACGGATCAAGGTCCTCACCGTTCCTCTCCGAGCCTTCATCCCTCTCCTGTACACACACACACACACACACACACACCTTACAGTTGATGTTATTGGAAAATGGTACCTTTCCAAGGGGATACAATATACTTTATTGTCCATTTAGGACAAAATTCATTTTATGAAGCCACCATACAAATACACACAAAAAAAACAACATGCTTTTTATGGCTTTGGGCAGGCTGCCTCAGTGCCTTTAGGGGCTGCATCAGTCCAAAAGTTATTTTTATACATTATCGGGATGGAAAAACAAAATGACTAAAATCAGATATATGCATGTAGAAAAGATAAATTGACCTATATTTTTTTGAGAACTAACAAATCACCGAATTAAGAGATAGACAGTCCGGGAATTTTCCATTTAAATTCTCCCAAAACAATGAATTTAGCAGTATTTATTTGTATTATGTTTGAGCAAAATAACAGCATTAGCCATGGCATAGAACTGCAGGAAACTAGCTTTAAGACTGCAACATTTTCTCTCTGCTCCATGGAGTAATCTGTATAATTACAGGAATTTGGCTTCAAAATGAAGAAATTTAAAAAATACATCTACACTGCGAAGATGAGGGCCTCTAATTTTGTCTTTTTAAACATTTTAAATAGTCGCACCAACGGGCCGACCGAGCTCATTGCCACGCTCCACGTCACGTCCCCTGCCACCTAAGACCCTTTTCAATTCAGAGAAACCTTGCACTTTAAACCATTCAATATGGAAAACACTGGGAAAAAAAGATTATAATTAACCGGTTAAAGCCCTTCCTCCATACACTACAATGGTACAGAAACACTTGATTCCAATCAAATATAGTTTCACTGCAATGGTGCAACGACAATAAACATGTGACAATTTCAAGACTTGTGTCACTGTCATGAAAACAAAAAATTAAACCATGGCTCTACCCATCTCTGGAAGAGGCCCACAAAGACTTAACGTGTCTGGTTTTGTCTGTCCGACCCCTTTTGTTTGACAACAATGGGGGGGGGGGGGGGGGCGGGAAGGCACCTAGTCCGGCCGATGATCAACACTGACAAAGGCAATAGTTTGTGCACAGCAGAGAACGGCAAACAAGCACGTAAAAAGGGCTTCATTCAACACATCCATTGCCTGAACGACTGGCCCAACGTGAGACCGTAGCGTTAAGGCTGGCTATAGCTTTTTACTACAGCGTCCCCTTTACCGGGCTGTAGGAGGGGCTACTAATCTGAAGCGTTTAAACACTTGTCAAGAAAGACTGACAGGGCCGGTTGGGTTTGTGATGGTGGCTCAGTGCTCACCGTCATGTGGCAGTGGATATAGCGCTGGAGAGCGCAGGACAGGTCGAGCATCTTCGACTTGAGGCTCTGCAAAACCTGTCAGAAACACAGGCCATACGGTATCTTGTTGGAAGACGAATGGTTGATAACAGAGAAAAATAGGAGGCGTTCTGAAGAAACAATATTGTAGTATATTGCCATTCATGGCTTTAAAATGTTTGTTTTTTACATCACATTTAATTGATGATCCCTCTATCAAAACAACTCCTATAGATAAATGGTGACCAGGTACCGGAGTCCTGGGATAGGTCAGCTGAGCATCGCTCAGCATCTCCTTGGAGATAGTCAGGCCCTCCTCCAGGAGAGAGTGCACCCCTTTACAGGTCCCCTCCAACAGAGACAGGACCACAGACCGCTGGGGGGGGGGGGGGGGGAAAGAGAGAGAAAATAGAGGGGAAAGAGAGAGAGAGAGAGAGACAACCTTTAACAAAAGGGATCTTGAACAACCGATTAAGCCTAGTGTTCATAGAGTCCCTGCAGGTCCCCTCTAACAGAGACAGTACCACAGACCGCGGGGGGGGGGGGGGGGGGGGGGGGGGGGGGAGAGAGAGGGAAAAGAGAGAGAAAATAGAGGAGGGGAAAGAGAGAGAGACAACCTTTAACAAAAAGGCCTACTGACTCTATCTTGAAAGCTTTTCTGGCCCGTTCTAGACTCTACGAGCAATTTGGAGGGTGGCATCAGTATGAAACCACAACCTTTGACCCTCCACAAACTAATATGGTAGAGCACCCAGGCATCTATATACAACTACACACTCACCGGACAGTTTATTAGGTACACCCATCTCGTACTTCTACAAGGTGTCGGAAACGTTCCCCGGGAATATAAGTCCATTCTGACTCGATGGCATCACGCAGTTGCTGCAGATTGGACTGCGGTACAGTCGTGCTGTGAACAGCCCGTTTAGGTTAGGTTGAGGTCCGGGGGACTGACCAGGCCGCGCTCAAGTAAACTGAACACAACGCTGTCGTGTTCCAGGCGTATTTTTCTTCTACTCCTCAATTGTCCAGTGTTGCTGATGGCGTGCCCACTGGACGCCGCTTCTTCTTCTTGTTTTTATCTGATAGGAGTGGAACCCCGGTGTGGTCGTCTGCTGCAATAGCCCATCCGTTGACGAGGTTCGACCAGTTGCGTTGCCCGAGGTGCCGTTCTACACACCACTGTTGTAATGCGCCGTCTTTTTGTGGTCCCTCCTGTTAGCGTGCACGATTCTTGCCATTCTTCTTCGACCTCTCATCAACGAGCTGTTTTTCCCCCCACAGGACTGCTGCTGGCTGGATGTTTTTTACACACCATTCTCCCAGGACACTCATGCATGAAAAGCCCAGGAGGGCGTCCGTTTCTGAGATACTGGATCTGGTACGACGGCGATCATACCACACTCAAAGTCACTTTGAAATGGGCAAAACGAGTGACCTAACGTTTAATAGAACAGTAACTGAATGTCTTGATGCCTGTCTGCCTGCTTTATTTAGGAAGCCACGTAACTCGCTGTCTGTTGGACAGATCCTTTTTGGTGAATGTGGTGGTGTACCTAATAATCTGAGATTATTTTTGTTATTTCCTGCTATTCCCACCAAAACAGCACAGTGTTTGTGGCCAGTATTTTTTCCCCACCTCATTTTCAATCATTATGAAAGGCAGTATATGGTGGGTGAGTGCGAGAGAGAGAGGGTGAGCGCAAGTGAGAGACCGATGTGGTCTTACCTTGCCCGTGGCCTCGGCCCACAGCTCAGTCACGTGGAGCTGGGTCCCGGTCAACGCCGCCAGGTGGCTGATGACCTGCAGGGCCGAGTCCAGACACTGACCACTCTTCCTGTGGGCCTCGTTCACCATGGACGAGATCTCAGAGTCACAGCCCTGGGGTCCACACGGGAAATGGACATTAAATTAACAATTAAAACGGTCTTTTTATTTTAATGTATTCTGAGTATTTGTGAATGTGAAGCCATATTATATTAGGGAGAGGGTGGAGAAAGTTAAAAAATATGTTTAGTTCTGATACTGGATAGGAATTTTGTATATATTTATTTGACTCAAGGTTGAGAATTCCCCTATGCTCATACATTTCCATACGAGCAGTGAAACAGCTCAAAGCTAAAACCTGTCAATCACAGATGTGAATTTTGATAGAGCCAGTAAGCGAGGTGAGAGGTAAGGTATAGGTAAAGGAGGTAAGGTGTCAAACTGACTTAACTGGAAAGGATTTGCCTTTTAGTGCCTTTGAATCTTTTCAAATTAACTGAGATAAAAATCCCGAGATCTTTCTAGAATGTCTTTACTGTAATTCACCATGAAATTATTTGCACTAAAACCAGTCAACAACGCATATGTTGTGCTGTACAAAAAGGTGCACATGAATGTTGCTGGTGCATAGCTCCATCTGTATGTTGTACAGCCACATCCAGCTGCTACTGTACTGAATCATTTCAAGGCTCCGATGGGCAACGGGGTCTTTGTCTACATTTCTTCAATTCAAACTTTATCCAACCTATATCTATTTATCCAGGATAGTATCACAATCTCTTTTTTCAAGAGTACATTGTCAGTAGCTTTACAAAGAATGAAACATGAAAAAACAAACGAAAAAAAAAACACCTGGATGAGAAGCTGAAAGTAGCCTCCCATTCTCTTGACTTGGGTCTTGAGCTCCTCTGCGTTTATGGAGAGCGTTCCGGTTCCGGGATCGACGCTGGTCGCCCACTGCATGGTGATGAACACGGCTCTCTGGATGGCTGAGGTGGCCTTCACCAGCTGGCTCTGTGCCTCAGCCACAAACACTGGAACAGACAGAATAAATAAAAATCAGGTTAGTATTTCAAAAGGAGCAGGGAGAAAAAAAGCAAAAAACACTGCCTGAATTAAAGAAAGTATTCATACACTGACTTATTCCACATTTTGTTGCACACGACAGCCTAAATTCCATTTAAAAAAATAAAAAAATAAATGGTTTTTTCCCCGCTCTCACAATACCCTATCATGACAACGTGAAAACATGTTTTTAGAAATGTATTGAGAACGAAATTAATTTACATAAGTATTCACACCCCTTTGCTGTGACACTCCAAATTGAGATCAGGTGCATCCAATTTCCTTTGATCATCCTTGACATGTCACTACAACTTGGAGTCCACTTGTGGCCAATTAAATTGTTTGGACATGATTTAGAAATAAACATTTGTCTATATAAAAGGTCCCACAGTGGATGTCTGAGTAGAAACTGTACCATGAAGTTCAAGGAACTGACCGTAGATCTCCGAGAATTGTGTTGAGGCATATATCTGGGGAAGGTTATGAAACAATTTCTAGAGTGTTGAAAGTGTCAGAGAGCGCAGTGGTCTCCATCATTGGAAAAAAAAATACGGAACTACCCAGACTCTGACTAGAGCTGGCCGTCCGACCTGACTAGGCAACAAGGACCTTGGTCAGGGAGGTGACCAAGAACCCAATGACCTCTGATAGTTCCTTGGCTGAGACGGGATAACCTGCCAGAAGGACAACAGTCTCTTCACCAATCTGGACTTTATGGGAGAGTGGCCAGAAGGAAGCTCTGTCCAACAATCAAGCTCTGTCAAGTTGATTGTTGATCATTGCTAGACAAACATTTAAAGTCTTGCCATAGATTTAAGGAGGTAAGTTTAAACTGTAACTAGGCCACTCGGGAACACTCCATGTTGTCCTGGTAAGCAACACCAGTGTGTATTTGACCTTGTGTTTTAGGTTATTGTCTTGCTGAAAGATGAATGTGTCTGTAGGAAAGCAGACAACCAGGTTGTCCTCTAGGATTTTGCCTGTTCTTAGCTCTATTCCATAAAAAAAAAAAAAATTCCAGAAAACTCCAGTCCTTAATCGATGACAAGCATACCCATAACATGATGCAGCCACCACCATGCTTGAAAATATGAAGCGTAGTCAGCTTTGTATTCAGGGCATAAAATGCATTTCCTTGCCACATTTTTTACAGTATTACTTTAGTTCCTTATTACAAAAAGGATGCATGTTTTGGAATATTTTTATTCTGTACAGGCATCCTTATTTTAACTCTGTCTATTAGGTTACTAGTGTGGAGTAACTACAATGTTGTTGATCCATCTTCAGTTCTCATATCACAGCCATTAAAAACTCTGTTTTAAAGTCACCATTGGCCTCATGGTGAAATCCCTGAGTGGTTTCCCTCCTCTCTGGCAACTGAGTTAGGAAGGATGCCTCTATTCTTTATATAGTGACTGGGTGTATTGATAGATCATCCAAAGTGTAATTAATAACTCCACCATGCTCAAAGGGATATTCAATGCTTCCCACAGTTGTGTCAAGCTGGCTGGATGTCCTCTGGGTGGGGAACCATTCTTTATAGACATGGGGACCCTGCGTGGAAAAACCCAGCAGCGTTGAAGTTCTTGACTCAAACCGGTGCGCCTGGCACCTACTACCATACCCTGTTCAAAAGGCACTTAAATCTTTCGTCTTGCCCATTCACCCTCTGATTGGCACAGATACACAATCCATGTCTCAATTTAACCGGTCTCCTCCCTTTCATCTACACTGATTGAAGTGGATTTAACAAGTGACATCAAAAAGGGAACATAGCTTTCACCTGGTCAGCTACGTCATATTCCAAAACATGCATCCTGTTTGTATACTTCCATTAATTTTTTTAAACTGGTACCTTCAGACGAGTCTTGTGGGCGTCCTAGACCAAAACAACCAACATGTACGTGTTCATTAGAGTCTCACCCTTCCACAGAGGAGTCATATTAGTTTGTAGGCCAAACCGTTTGGACGCTACAGACGTTTGTGTGAAGACTGATTTTTGGGATGTGTCAAGGTGTGACAAACATCGTTGTAGCTCGGCCCACCTTCCACCGCAGATGTGGTGGATTGAGACACAGCCCATGCAAAGAAAATGAAATAATGCCAAATGCTAGTCGTGAAACGCAGACTTACTGTTCTCCTGACTGTCATCGTCCAGGCCGTCATACAGGTCGGAGATGGTCGTCACGGCCGTGTGCACACAGCAGAGGTCAGAGGTTAGCCTGTCTGCCATGCTCTCCTCGTGGCTATGACACTCGCGCAGCTGCCCTACCGTCTGACCAATCAGATCTTTGCAGATCCCCGGCAGGACGGAGTCTGACGAGCTTGGGTGCAGAGAGGGTGGTTTGGCCACACCCAACAGACCTGGAACAAAACAGACAGACAAGTTAGGTGAAATATAACGGAATCTCCATGTAACTATGAGGAAGTGATTTCTAACAGCTAACGATATACTGTCCTATATGTGGTAGTCTGGTAAAAAAAAAAGACAAAAAGTCTTACCAGAGGACTGTGGCAAGTTGCTATTATGAAGGCTCTGAATAGGGTGCACTCTGATTTCATAGAGACGCCCTGAAATCCTCCTGCTCTTCAACAGGCTTCTGCTCCTATAGGGAACAAACACATTACTAATGCGTCTTGGAATGGATCCCAACGGTCTAAACCAGTGTTGTGTGTCATCAACAACAAATTCATGATGATTGACAGGCACCACGCACCAGCCACATCTCATTCAACTGTCCCATCTTCTCAGAGCAGATGGAGAGGACAGACATACAGAGAGAACCACAGAGACGGCTGCCAAGTTTAAATTTGGCCTCCTCGCCGTTAGCAACCAGGCCCATAAACATGGCCGACAAGGAAAATAATGATGAAGGGAAAATATTTTCCTGAAGGTTTGCGGGCAGCGGCGGCGGAGAGAGCATAGGTACGCTGACTGGCCTTTTTATAGAACTCTAGGAGATACACACATTACATTATGAAAACCGAGAGGGTGGGTGAAGAAATGAGTGAAAAATGTTTGTGTGGTTATTTCACATTGAGGTGAAGATGGACAAATTGAACTTCCAGGGCGTGCCAAGTAGTAAATAAAACGGTGGAAATATCAACACTAGTGCGTTCCACATGTTTGTTGGATTTTTCTTGAAGTCACCTCAAAAACAGGGTTTTTCCACATTCATCATGTTCGATTTCGTTCCAACTTCTGGCACATTTGTGCATGAGCTTGAGGTCAATCAAGGAGGACAGAGACACTGAAAAGAGGAGAGCCTAGGTCTGTGTCCCCAAAGTGCACTACTGTTGAGGGTGCCACATGGAGGGAATAGGGTGCCACATGTAGGTATTAGGGTGCCACATGGAGGGAATAGGGTGCCATTTGGGGGAGTCACTAGAAATGTACCTTCTGCGTGAAAAGGAGGCGGCGGTTGAGGCAGATATATCTTGCTCCCACTCATCATTGGGGTCGTAAAACACGTCGTCATCTTTAGAGGCGCTGCGGTCCCCCTGGGGAGGGAGAATACATTTAAATTAACCCCCGGTCATTTATTCAGCTTAATGAGAAACGACAGGAACGGAGGATGCCCCTCTTTCATGCATAAATAAGTGTTTTGTAAATTAGGTGAGCACCGGTAAAATCCACAGAGGCCTGACATACTGTTCTTGCGGCGAGCGTGAGACGGACAAGGCGTGAGACGGACAGGGCGTGAGAATGCAGTCTAAATCTATCTGATAGCGGTATGTTAACTACCAACTACATTAACCAGCTGTCCAAAAGGCTTCATAAATATATGATTACTGTAACTAAAACTGTATGGGAAAAAAACATGATTACTGTAACTAAACTGTATAACAAGATGATTGAGAGACGGCATTCACATTACAATAAACACACCAAACACAGCTCTTTAAAGTCAGATGGACAACATATGTATTAGAGGTATGACTGTTACTGACCTGGTCGAGTTCCCTCACAGCGTGCCAGGTTGCTACTGACCTGGTCGAGTTCCCTCACGGCGGGCCAGGATGCTACTGATCTGGTCGAGTTCCCTCACAGCGTGCCAGGTTGTTACTGACCTGGTCGAGTTCCCTCACGGCGGGCCAGGTTGTTACTGACCTGGTCGAGTTCCCTCACAGCGTGCCAGGTTGCTACTGACCTGGTCGAGTTCCCTCACAGCGTGCCAGGTTGTTACTGACCTGGTCGAGTTCCCTCACGGCGGGCCAGGTTGTTACTGACCTGGTCGAGTTCCCTCACGGCGGGCCAGGATGCTACTGACCTGGTCAAGTTCCCTCACGGCGGGCCAGGATGTTACTGACCTGGTCGAGTTCCCTCACAGCGTGCCAGGTTGTTACTGACCTGGTCGAGTTCCCTCACGGCGGGCCAGGTTGTTACTGACCTGGTCGAGTTCCCTCACGGCGGGCCAGGATGCTACTGACCTGGTCGAGTTCCCTCACGGCGGGCCAGGTTGCTACTGACCTGGTCGAGTTCCCTCACGGCGTGCCAGGTTGTTACTGACCTGGTCGAGTTCCCTCACGGCGGGCCAGGATGCTACTGACCTGGTCGAGTTCCCTCACAACGTGCCAGGTTGCTACTGACCTGGTCGAGTTCCCTCACAGCGTGCCAGGTTGTTACTGACCTGGTCGAGTTCCCTCACGGCGGGCC
This sequence comes from Salvelinus namaycush, assembly GCF_016432855.1. NCBI lineage: Eukaryota > Metazoa > Chordata > Actinopteri > Salmoniformes > Salmonidae > Salvelinus > Salvelinus namaycush. The sequence goes on from NC_052315.1 coordinate 5,168,298, forward strand.
AGGATGCTACTGACCTGGTCGAGTTCCCTCACGGCGGGCCAGGATGCTACTGACCTGGTCGAGTTCCCTCACGGCGGGCCAGGTTGCTACTGACCTGGTCGAGTTCCCTCACGGCGGGCCAGGTTGCTACTGACCTGGTCGAGTTCCCTCATGGCGGGCCAGGTTGCTACTGACCTGGTCGAGTTCCCTCATGGCGGGCCAGGTTGTTACTGACCTGGTCGAGTTCCCTCACGGCGGGCCAGGATGCTACTGACCTGGTCGAGTTCCCTCATGGCGGCCAGGTTGCTCTGGAACTTCTCCAGGCTCCAGAAGGTGGAGATGCCCAGTTTGGTGTTTCTGACCTGGACCTGCAGCTCTCCCTCTCCGCCCTTCTTCTCAGACCCCTCGTGTCTAAAAACAGAGGGAACCAGGTTAAGCTATAAAGAGGAAGTAAAGCCAAGATAAGGGATGAGATATTGAGTGAGAATTTCCTGCTAGATCTTGCTGTAGATCCAGCTCAATATGTGGCAAAACGAAAAGAGTATTTCATATCCAACGGGATGTAAAGATGAAGCTCGCCTCCACTCGTACCTGCTGAAAACTGTGTTCTTCTTGAGTTTGTCACTGATCTTGTTGGCCTCCTCGATCATCAGAGACAACTTCATGGCATCCCACCGAGGAGGGACTGAGAAAACAGATAGGTCACCAGAACTGTAACTAGCCACACAACCAAAACCATTGTGTGATGCAATGGAAACACTAATCTGAATCACAACACAATGTTACCTCAATGACCTCGTACCCCTGCACATCAACTCGGTACTGGTTCTCCCTGTACATAGCCAAGTTATCGTTACTCATTTACTATACTGAACGAAAATATCAAACACAACATGTAAAGTGTTGGTCCCATGTTTCATGAGCTGAAATAAAAGATCACAGAAATGTTCCATAAGCACAAAAAAGCTTCTCAAATTTTGGGCACAAATTATTTTACATCCCTGTTAGTGAGCATTTCTCATTTGCCAAGAAAATCCATCCACCTGACAGGTATGGCATATCAAGAAGCTGATTAAAAAGCATGATCATTATACAGGTGTACTTTGTGCTGGGGACAATAAAAGGCTACTTTAAAAACGTGCAGTTTTGTCACACAACACAATGACACAGATGTCTCAAGTTGAGGGAGTGGGCAATTGGCATGCCGATTGCAGGAATCTCCAGAGCGGTTGCCAGAAAATGTAATGTTAATTTCTCTACCATAAGCCGCCTCTCCAGCGTCGTTTTAGAGAATTTGGCATCGCGTCCTACCAGCCTCACAACTGCAGATGGGCTTGTAAAGTAAACATTTCACTGCTATTCCACACGTTGTTTCCGAACCATTTGAGGTAGAAAATGTGATTTGTTAGCTACCACAATAAGTTATGCCTCTCCTATTATTGTAATAACATCTAATCTCTGATTCATACACTTCACACCTGGTTTGTATTCATTAGTGCACACTGTTGCAACGAAAACTAGTTTCTTATTGGACAAGTTCAGGTAGGCCCTCCTCATTTCAGACCGTTTTCTCATGAATACGACCCAGAAGATGAAAATCCCTAACAAAGGTTTACCGTTTTTCGGAGTCCGGCTTCCTTTCAGTGCCAGTTTCCTCTGCATCTCCTCGAGGTCTTTGCCGATCTTCCTCTTCTCTGCCTCGAGGGCCTCCACCACCTTGGCCTGTCGGACGCCGTGGTCAGCCATGGCCCGCCGTGTGGCTTGGGCTTCCATATGGAGGCGGAGACGTGTCTTGTGCGTGTCCACCTCTTGCTCCAGCTCCACCTTGGCCGACTGCAGCTCCTCCATCTTGGAGGCTACCTGCTGCTGGTCCATCTCCCACTGCCGCTTCCTCTCGCTCTCCTCCTCCTGGGGGAAGGAAAGCACTGTTGTCGGTGAGTGAAAGAACTAAATGTAGTGGAAGTCACGCCAAAATATTACAATAACACCCTTTCCTTCTTTAGAATGCGCAAAAAGGTATTATTTTTCCCCGCCAAACAGTCAATGTAAATATGATATTGTAACGTTGAAGTGTAATTATTTGTGTATGGAGAGTAAGGTCATTGTAGGCTACTTGCTCAACCCACAAATTTAAATATAACATTTCAAATGTTGCACACATCATCCGCCAGTATTATTTTAATTCCGGCCAATAGCTTTCAGTTGGCCCTGGCCCGTTTTGCCACTGGCAAATCATGCTAGTCATTATTAGCCTAATTCTGTATGGAATGTCGGTTCATTAAGGGACAGAGGTCAGGTCATTATCTCCATGCAGCGTCAGAAAATTTGGGAGCGACCAAACCATGTGCTGGTGCCATCAACTGAAAAGTTAGCGGAAAACATTAGTCTAGAACCCTGACATATGATATACTTTTAATATTTTTTACGATACGTCTGATTTAGCTAGTCCTTATACAATACAGTTAACCCTGACATTACACCATGACACCAAACGACTCCCTTTACAGACAGTGAAGACACTATTGCACAGTAAAAAAAACAAGGTCTGATGTGAACATGAAGTCATCGATTTGTCAGTGTTTTCATTTCACACATTATGTCGGTAAAGCCATAGTTGACGTACCAGTTCTCTCTCCAGGGCTTTGATCTTGTTCTCATAACGAGCCTTCTGGTCCGACAGCTCCTCCTGGGCCATCTCTTTTGCCACCTGGATTCCCTGCATCATCTCCTCTTTGGCCTTCAGACGCGCCTCCTCGATCTCCTCTTCCAGTCTACACGGAAACAAAATGGACGCCTAGACGCATTAACGAGTTTCAGAATGAGTGCTGTTTTTTTTCCCTCCCAGTATCACACATTATTAATGTGAGCATCCACACATCTTTCCACAGAGTACAAATGGGACTCTGTTAATCACATTGACGTGTGATAGGAATCATATCAAATCATTTCCGAATCTTGTGATCAACTCACTGTGCTCTTTGAGCGGAGAGCAGCTCGTTTTTGGCAAACTCAAAGTCCTTCTGGCCATCGCCCGCTCCCGTCCAGCATGACACGCGTTTCCCAGACTGCACCTCTGCCGGGTGGTTGAAGCGGAAGTAGTGGTCTCCGCCCAGGATCACCCTGTCGCCCTGGAAACCACCAAGAGAAAGACCCCCAAAACATGAGTGATCTCAGTCAGGTTCCTAATACTGTGCGTTTTTATTATTCATTTCATGTGTACACAATACGTACAAGACGCAGGACACACTACGTACAAGACGCAGGACACAATACGTACACGACGCAGGACACACTACGTACAAGACGCAGGACACACTACGTACACGACGCAGGACACAATACGTACACGACGCAGGACACAATACGTACACGACACAATACGTACAAGACGCAGGACACAATACGTACACGACGCAGGACACACTACGTACAAGACGCAGGACACAATACGTACACGACGCAGGACACACTACGTACACGACGCAGGACACACTACGTACACGACGCAGGACACACTACGTACAAGACGCAGGACACAATACGTTCAAGACGCAGGACACAATACGTACACGACGCAGGACACAATACGTACAAGACGCAGGACACAATACGTACACGACGCAGGACACAATACGTACAAGACGCAGGACACAATACGTACAAGACGCAGGACACAATACGTACACGACGCAGGACACAATACGTACACGACGCAGGACACAATACGTACAAGACGCAGGACACACTACGTACACGACGCAGGACACAATACGTACAAGACGCAGGACACAATACGTACAAGACGCAGGACACAATACGTACACGACGCAGGACACAATACGTACACGACACAATACGTACACGACGCAGGACACAATACGTACACGACGCAGGACACACTACGTACACGACGCAGGACACACTACGTACACGACGCAGGACACACTACGTACACGACGCAGGACACACTACGTACACGACGCAGGACACAATACGTACACGACGCAGGACACAATACGTACACGACGCAGGACACACTACGTACACGACGCAGGACACACTACGTACACGACGCAGGACACACTACGTACACGACGCAGGACACACTACGTACACGACGCAGGACACACTACGTACACGACGCAGGACACAATACGTACACGACGCAGGACACAATACGTACAAGACGCAGGACACAATACGTACATGACGCAGGACACAATACGTTCAAGACGCAGGACACAATACGTTCAAGACGCAGGACACAATACGTTCAAGACGCAGGACACAATACGTTCAAGACGCAGGACACAATACGTTCAAGACGCAGGACACAATACGTTCAAGACGCAGGACACAATACGTTCAAGACGCAGGACACAATACGTTCAAGACGCAGGACACAATACGTTCAAGACGCAGGACACAATACGTACAAGACGCAGGACACAATACGTTCAAGACGCAGGACACACTACGTACACGACGCAGGACACAATACGTACAAGACGCAGGACACAATACGTACACGACGCAGGACACAATACGTACTCGACGCAGGACACAATACGTACACGACGCAGGACACAATACGTACACGACGCAGGACACAATACGTACACGACGCAGGACACAATACGTACACGACGCAGGACACAATACGTACTCGACGCAGGACACAATACGTACACGACGCAGGACACAATACGTTCAAGACGCAGGACACACTACGTACACGACGCAGGACACAATACGTACAAGACGCAGGACACAATACGTACAAGACGCAGGACACAATACGTACAAGACGCAGGACACAATACGTACACGACGCAGGACACAATACGTACACGACGCAGGACACAATACGTACACGACGCAGGACACAATACGTACACGACGCAGGACACAATACGTACAAGACGCAGGACACAATACGTACACGACACAATACGTACACGACGCAGGACACACTACGTACACGACGCAGGACACAATACGTACACGACGCAGGACACAATACGTACAAGACGCAGGACACAATACGTACACGACACAATACGTTCAAGACGCAGGACACACTACGTACACGACGCAGGACACAATACGTACACGACGCAGGACACAATACGTACAAGACGCAGGACACAATACGTACACGACGCAGGACACACTACGTACACGACGCAGGACACAATACGTACAAGACGCAGGACACACTACGTACACGACGCAGGACACACTACGTACACGACGCAGGACACAATACGTACAAGACGCAGGACACAATACGTACACGACACAATACGTACAAGACGCAGGACACAATACGTACATGACGCAGGACACAATACGTACACGACACAATACGTGCACGACGCAGGACACAATACGTACATGACGCAGGACACAATACGTACATGACGCAGGACACAATACGTTCAAGACGCAGGACACAATACGTTCAAGACGCAGGACACAATACGTACACGACGCAGGACACAATACGTTCAAGACGCAGGACACAATACGTTCAAGACGCAGGACACAATACGTTCAAGACGCAGGACACAATACGTTCAAGACGCAGGACACAATACGTTCAAGACGCAGGACACAATACGTACAAGACGCAAGACACAATACGTACATGACGCAGGACAGTGGTGTCAGAGACCAGGTTCCCGTTGACAAAGGTCTTGGCGTTTTCCATGGGGGTGATGCTGACTTCACCGTTTACATTGGAAACGACACTGAAAAGGACAAAATGTTAGTAAATTCATAACAAAACTGAAACATGTAAGAATGACAAGAGCACTGGAATGGGGGAGTTTCCTGTATGAATGTTTTTAAAAAAGCCGTAACAAGTGAGACAGCCAGGACTCATTAGAAGGCTAAACGAGGCTATGGTTTTTGAGGTGGGTCAGTCCTTCTCACCAGTGGTGGTCGGCGATAAGGGCCCCAGACAGCTGGATGTCGTGGGGGGACTCTGACTTGTGCTGGCCGACCTTGGTCTGTCCCTCCTTAATCATGTATAACAGCATCTCCGACAGCTGCGGGTCCTCGTTCAGGTTCACCAAGTTGGGAAGTCGGTTGTCCACAGCAAACGTGACGCCCGCTTTCTGATGGGGAGAAGAGAGGGAAGCAGATGAATATAGGAGGGGAAATGATTTTCTGAAATGTGCCAAAGGAATGTGGAAGGTAGGTCGATACACGGGAGTGAAACACTGATTATGAAGATAAAGGTCACTTTTAGTTAGGTTATGAGCTGACCTGCAATTCTTCGGTTTCCTCACGTTTGTGTTTCTCTGCCTGCTCCAGCTTCTCTCTCCACGCTCTGACAAGACGTGAAGGAATCAGATTCAAGTTGAACAAAAAACAGTTGTAGTATTTTTTGCCGCATAGCTCACAGAGCCTCTCTGGGACAAGATGTGTGCAGGTTTTATGGTTGTCACCTGTGGGCCTCGGCCATCTCCCTCTCCTGCTGCGTTAGCTGGCTCTTCAGAGCCAAGATCTCCTGCTGGAAGAGGCGCATCTTCTCCGGCTCGATGCCCTGAGAGCTCATCTGAGCCGCCCGTAACTTCTCTACCTCAGCTTTCAGCTCTAGTAACAAAGACCCACACAAATTACATTGTTACATTTCTGCTAAAACAGAAAAAGTTAGGTGCCATTTTGTATGAGCTTTTGTTACATCACATGTATGACTGTCAAACAGTAACCTACCTTTTTGATACCAGTGGAGGCTGGTGGGAGGAGCTATAGGAGGACGTGCTCATTGTAATGACTGGAATCAATACAACGGAGTCAAACATGGTTCCCATACGTTTGATACAGTTCCATTTATTCCATTCAAGCAATTACAAATTAGCCCGTCCTCCTATACCTCCTCCCACCAGCCTCCTCTGTTTAATACACATAATATGGTACTTAACCACAAAAAGGTAGATGGTCACAATCTCTGCACCGTTTCCCCTTCCCGTGTAAAATAAAGCCTTTGCAAGAGCTCCCCCTGGCGCCAAAAAACAGGAAATGTGGCGTAGCAATTTCCTTTGAATAATACCTTCATGACAGTTAAGATGTCCCCGACATGATGTGACCGTGCATGAATATGGCCCGAAGCCGGGGCTAGTTAATTGAACCTGGTGATGGACGGATGAGAAAAAGAGAGAGAGATTGGTGGCAGCATGGAAGGGCGAGGGATGAGGGGCTGACCTCTGATGAGCTTGGCGTTGGTGTCCTCGTTGACCTTGGCCACGTTGATGATCATGCCGGCCTGCTTGGCGTACCGCAGCGTGCTCAGGCTCTCCTCCACGTTCCTGCCCGCCGGACTCAGGGTGGCGATCATGGCCGTCTTGGAGTTTCCGCCCAGGCTCTCCTTCAGCAGCCTGGACAACAAGGCGACAGTAAAAGGATATTCGGACACGGTGGCGATGCAAACCGTGTTCTCGCAAAGCTCTCGACAAAATGACTTACTTCACAAACCTCTCTCGCAATGTTATATGAAACCTGGATGAAATGTAGCTTCAGAGAGTTGCAAGATGATCTGAAATTAGGTGCATGTTTAACTAAAACTTTTCCGACATTTTATTTTTTATGTGGGGCGGTGCTTTTCCCAGTCACACACACACCCCCCCTCCCCATCTATATAAAAACGACTCTTTGTGGATGCTCAGGTTGACTTTCCCACAGAATCACTCTTTCACAGGCTTGATGATACTGTAGTGTGGCAGGGTTGGGGTCCATTCCATTTCAATCCAATCTCTCAACTGACTATATTATAATGGAATGGAGCCCATCCCATATGTCTGTATAAGAGGCATTTATCTCTTGTGTCAGTGAAACATCTTTTACTCACCATGTGAGCACAGCCTCCCTGTAGGGGGTAAAGACCTTCCTCCTAGTCTGGGCCTGCTCTGACAGGGCAGAGATCACCTTCCCCAGGCTCAGCAGGGACTTGTTGATGCTGGCACCTTCCTAGGATACAGACAGGGGAATAGGATGCACAACGCATCACCGGGGGGCAAACTACCTGCCATCCATGACACCTACACCACCCGATGTCACAGGAAGGCCAAAAAGATCAATGACAACAACCACCCGAGCCACTGCCTGTTCACCCCTCATCCAGAAGGCGAGGTCAGTACAGGTGCATCAAAGCTGGGACCGAGAGACTGACAAACAGCTTCTATCTCAAGGCCATCGGACTGCTAAACAGCAGTCACTAACTCAGAGGCTGCTGCCTACATTGAGACCTAATCACTGGCCACTTTCAATAATGTTTACATATCTTACATTACTCATATCACATGTATATACTGTAATTTTATACCATCTACTGCACCTTGCCTATGCTGCTCGGCCATCGCTCATCCATATACTTATATGTACATATTCTCATTCATCCCTTTTAGATGTGTGTATTAGGTAGTTGTTTGGGAATTTGTTAGATTACTTGTTAGATATTACTGCATGGTCGGAACAAGAAGCACAAGCATTTCACTACACTGGCATTAACATCTGCTAACCATGTGTATGTGACCAATAAAGTTTGATTGTGGACTTTCCCATCTAGTACAACTGGCTGTACACTACTGAGGAAGAGTCTTTTTAGACCCAGGTGTGTTTGACAACAGCCCGGGTGTGTTTGACAACAGCCCGGGTGTGTTTGACAACAGCCCGGGTGTGTTTGACAACAGCCCGGGTGTGTTTGACAACAGCCCGGGTGTGTTTGACAACAGCCCGGGTGTGTTTGACAACAGCCCGGGTGTGTTTGACAACAGTTAATATTCTGTACCAAAATGAACAAATGGCAGGAAACGACGCAATTCCACACAAGACGAGGCTCTCATTACGCGTAAACCTGGTCTGTTGATATCGGTTGCTTTCTACGGGTAAACCTGGTCTGTTGATATCGGTTGCTTTCTACGGGTAAACCTGGTCTGTTGATATCGGTTGCTTTCTACGGGTAAACCTGGTCTGTTGATATCGGTTGCTTTCTACGGGTAAACCTGGTCTGTTGATATCGGTTGCTTTCTACGGGTAAACCTGGTCTGTTGATATCGGTTGCTTTCTACGGGTAAACCTGGTCTGTTGATATCGGTTGCTTTCTACGGGTAAACCTGGTCTGTTGATATCGGTTGCTTTCTACGGGTAAACCTGGTCTGTTGATATCGGTTGCTTTCTACGGGTAAACCTGGTCTGTTGATATCGGTTGCTTTCTACGGGTAAACCTGGTCTGTTGATATCGGTTGCTTTCTACGGGTAAACCTGGTCTGTTGATATCGGTTGCTTTCTACGGGTAAACCTGGTCTGTTGATATCGGTTGCTTTCTACGGGTAAACCTGGTCTGTTGATATGGGTTGCTTTCTACGGGTAAACCTGGTCTGTTGATATGGGTTGCTTTCTACGGGTAAACCTGGTCTGTTGATATGGGTTGCTTTCTACGGGTAAACCTGGTCTGTTGATATGGGTTGCTTTCTACGGGTAAACCTGGTCTGTTGATATGGGTTGCTTTCTACGGGTAAACCTGGTCTGTTGATATGGGTTGCTTTCTACGGGTAAACCTGGTCTGTTGATATGGGTTGCTTTCTACGGGTAAACCTGGTATGTTGATATGGGTTGCTTTCTACGGGTAAACCTGGTATGTTGATATGGGTTGCTTTCTACGGGTAAACCTGGTATGTTGATATGGGTTGCTTTCTACGGGTAAACCTGGTATGTTGATATGGGTTGCTTTCTACGGGTAAACCTGGTATGTTGATATGGGTTGCTTTCTACGGGTAAACCTGGTATGTTGATATGGGTTGCTTTCTACGGGTAAACCTGGTATGTTGATATGGGTTGCTTTCTACGGGTAAACCTGGTATGTTGATATGGGTTGCTTTCTACGGGTAAACCTGGTATGTTGATATGGGTTGCTTTCTACGGGTAAACCTGGTATGTTGATATGGGTTGCTTTCTACGGGTAAACCTGGTATGTTGATATGGGTTGCTTTCTACGGGTAAACCTGGTATGTTGATATGGGTTGCTTTCTACGGGTAAACCTGGTATGTTGATATGGGTTGCTTTCTACGGGTAAACCTGGTATGTTGATATGGGTTGCTTTCTACGGGTAAACCTGGTATGTTGATATGGGTTGCTTTCTACGGGTAAACCTGGTATGTTGATATGGGTTGCTTTCTACGGGTAAACCTGGTATGTTGATATGGGTTGCTTTCTACGGGTAAACCTGGTATGTTGATATGGGTTGCTTTCTACGGGTAAACCTGGTATGTTGATATGGGTTGCTTTCTACGGGTAAACCTGGTATGTTGATATGGGTTGCTTTCTACGGGTAAACCTGGTATGTTGATATGGGTTGCTTTCTACGGGTAAACCTGGTATGTTGATATGGGTTGCTTTCTACGGGTAAACCTGGTATGTTGATATGGGTTGCTTTCTACGGGTAAACCTGGTATGTTGATATGGGTTGCTTTCTACGGGTAAACCTGGTATGTTGATATGGGTTGCTTTCTACGGGTAAACCTGGTATGTTGATATCGGTTGCTTTCTACGGGTAAACCTGGTATGTTTATATCGGTTGCTTTCTACGGGTAAACCTGGTATGTTGATATCGGTTGCTTTCTGTATACACATTTACTAAACAGTATGTTCTAAATAGTACACACTATGGTCAGTTTCAGTAAGTAGTAGGTAAGGATTGGGACACGGTGTCTATGAACATTGAAAATATGGATAAGTTTTTTAAAAAGCAGTGGAAACACAGTGGTGTACAGAGCGTGCTCACAATGAGGCGGTCACCGCTGGTCTGGGCCGAGGAGCAGCGCTCGCTGCCGGCCAAGTCCACCAGGTTAATCCTGCTGGTGATCCTGTGGTCATGTTCCTCCCCTTCCACAAACTCAGTCTACTCACACACAGAGGGACAAAACGGTCACACACACACTAAATGTCTGTATTCAAACAGAAACATGCAATATGCTCCCTAGAGGTAAATTGTAGAGATGCACTGGAGAGTGACGCTAAAACACACACAGAGACAGAGGACCGGCGAGGTTCACCTTGGTCTGGGTCATAACCAGGGTGAAGACAGAGTGGGATCGGGAGCTCTTGTCGTTCATGCCTGTGGCTGCAGTGGCTCGCTGCTTGTTCCCAAGCTCCAGCCAACCCTGGAAACAGAAGGGGGGAAAGAGTGGGAATTCACAACACACAGACTTCATCACTTTACTAAGTGTTCAAAAAAGTGGTAATCAGTGTTCAGAAAGAATGTCTGTAAAGCACCTTACCTGAATGTCTTCATAGGAGCTCACCACGTTCCTGAAGAAAACATATAGTCACTGAGTGAATCCTTAAGACTGGCAAGCCATCATTACATCTGACAACACATTCACGGAAACCAAAGGTTTGCTCACGTGGACAGCTCAGCAACATAAGGTCCGTCGACTGGATGTTCCCTCACCCTCAGCTAGAAACACAGAGAGCATTGTCATTACTAAGATCATTTAGTAGAATGGAAGAAAAATAATGCCTTTGAAAAACAGCACAGAACACATTAATTAATAGACGTGTTTAATGAAAATGTCATAGGTTTTGAAAGGCATTTGGTCCTACTCACAGGTAACCTCTTGTGGTTCTGTTCATCCCTGACGATGAGCAAGTCATGGATTTTTTCATTGTACACCTCGAAGTAGCTCATCCCCAGATGACATGTGACCTGTTATGCAATAGCCAAGTTGTTGTGAGCGCTTGATTGAGTAAGAATTCTAAATGTATTCATTTCACATGGCAACTAAACTAAAAACAAATGCTTTACATGACAACTGGACAGAATCAACAAAGTGTATATTATGGTATGAATTTAAAAAATAAACACCTGATTGTCAACTGCAGACAGCCGAGAAAAGAGCTCCTCGCAGAATCTTGGTGTTAGCCCTGCCTCCTCCCCGAAACCCATCATACTGCAGAAGGATAGAGCAACATAGTCCAACTTAACACATTTGGATTCAACAGTTTACTTACTAACTTCAAAAGGAGACTCGTGATAAGACAAAAAAATGATCTAGTGTGTGTGTGTGTGTCTGAGAAGAGGAAAGAGAGTGAGAAAGAACAGAGTGAGACGTACGTGTAGGACTTCCCCGACCCAGTTTGGCCGTAAGCAAACAGGCAGGTGTTGAACCCCTCAAAGGCCCTCTCCAGAAGAGGCTTGGCCAGTTTGTCATACACCGTCTGCTGGCTGGCAAAGCGAGGGTCGCTTTTATCGATGGAGCAGAAGGAGAAGTCATATGTGAAGGCGTGCCTCTGCTTGGTGTCTGGATGTTGAACAACAGTCTCCTGGTTATCCATGAAGATCACCTGCGATGCTTTCTCTGTCTTCTCCCTGAAAACAAATGGAAGTCAAATATTGGGTCATTTTTTACATCACTGACTAGGCCTAATGGATAAAGAAGCAAATTAGTATGATGACTCGTTGCAGTTAAAGAAAGGGGCCATATTTATGCCAAACAGATGTTTAGTTAGAGCTGGATGAATGCTGAATGAATCCGATTTCAATGAACAACAATTTAAATAGATATAGAAATATTTTTTTTACCTGGTGTTGAATGGCCTCACCCGGACCGCAACTGTCACAGCACTGTTCTCCATCTTCAGGGTATCCGGTTTGGATCGGACCAAAGGCTCGGTCGAGACATAGGATGTTGGTGCAGGGGTAGAGGACCTCGCCACGCTTACATCGCTATGGACTGAGTTCTTTCTCACCTGCGCTGGCGGAAAGGTCGAGGCCACGTTCGCTCCTTGACTACTGAGCGGAAACGTCTTAGGGTGAGTTGCACCAGTTATTGCAGCCTCCACGGTCACCTGTACGTGCTTCTTTGGCCTCTCTAGGCTTGCCGTTTTTACAGCTACCACTTTTTGGCCCTTTTTCCCAGCCAACCTCTCAAAGGCATCCTTCTTTGCCGTGATTTTCTCGAAAGGAGTCTTTCTCGTGGGTGTTGAAAAAGTTTTGGTCTGGTCCTCTGGTTTTGTCACGTCTACTTTACCCGGGGTTGCTGGTTGTTTTGGCGCAAATCTAGACGGAAACCTTTCAACTCCTTTAGTTGGGGAGTTTAAAAGGTTAACAGCTTCTCTCGATTTACTTTTAGATGAGGTGTCCCTAAGACTAAATGACCGTAATACACCTGCATTTCCTGGCGTTCGTGGGTTTGATTCAGAGAGAACTTTAGACTGATTAGAGTCGGTACCGCTGACCCAGCGTTGTCTAGAGCCCTCTGCTTTGCCGATGTCATTACCTGCGCTTTTGTCAATTAAACCTGTTCTGCGTTGCAACGACAGTGTTTTCTCAGATGCAGGTGTGGTATTCGGAGTGATTTCCATAGTGTTTTCACTTATCGTTTTGTCGCCGTTAGAGGAAAACGGGTGCTGAAGGGCGAATCGGCCAAGAGCGTGCGTGTCATTCTTCTGACCTCTGCTTTTTGACAGTCCAGAGATAACATAGGTCGTGTTTAGCTCCTTGGTTTTATCCAATGATCTCGTATCGTCACCTTTTATATTTTCTCGCGGAACTTCAACGCTGATCTTTGAAGCTTTTCGGGCTTTCGCATAAGGGTCCCTTGGTGTCAAGACATTATCATAAAAAGCTGTGTGTTTTTTCTTTGGTATCGAGTATAAAGACATGGTACTGTAGAGATATTTAAATTATATGGTTAAAAAAAAATACAAATCCTTCGTCAATTAAACGTTTACTCTATTAAAATTGCACATCTTCCCGTGCAAAAAGTTGAAAGTTAGTTCCTGTTTCATTACCCAGTTGTAAATAAAGCTATCTAGCTCGCCAACTCAACCATGTAGGCACTTTAGTTACCGTAGTTGGTTGGCGACGTTAGCTTAGCTAAATTGGCTAACTTAACTGTCTAAAAAAATCACATTACAAAGCTGAGAATAATCAGATCAGTTTACCTAATAAAATATTACAATTTGGGCATTCAATATATGCCAGCTACCTACTCCTCAAACCAGGAGATTCAACTCAGTGTTGTTTGTTTACCATTTCACTGTCGTGGTTGACTTCGCTTTTGCGCCGCGTCGATTTCAAACTGCGATTTGCTATTGGCTAGACAGAAATTACGTTTCCGTCCATAGCAAAAAATCCCAAACATGCCGTGCCCGTGTTTGACAAGTAGATGGCAGTATTTCCAAAATGCACAACTATATAAAAAAGGGTCAACTCTATCAAGTTCATATACATTTATTCAAAATGGACAAATTACCCAGATATACACACAAACACAAAGTAGCATAATAACGAGTGCATCTGTCTATCTCTTTGAGCTCCTGTTGTGTTTCTGGATGATGTCGAGGAGGTTGCTCTTGGTGACCATGATGTCATCCTCCCCCCTTTGCTTGGCTTTCTGTTTGTCCCTCCTCTGCTGCTCATGGAGGTGGGGGGAGTTGAGAAGCTGGGGGGGAAGCTGGGAACCCGTGGGCTTCACCCGGTTCACCACCTCCAGGAACAGACGCTTGTTGTCGTTGTTGACAAACGTGATGGCCGTGCCCCGGTGGCCCAGTCTGCCTGCTCTGCCCACCTGGGAGGAAGGAGTGTAAAAGTCACACCGGACAGAAACATTTGCAATGTCACCTGAGTAGCTAACCCCCCCCCCCCACACACACACCACTTTCATCCATTTGTAGACAATACTACACCAAAAAGATTCTGTGCCAGATGCTCCCTCCAAGATGCAAAAAGATATTGTCTCAGACATTGATTTTGTATGACAAAAGCACACCAGATTTTCCCCATTCACAACAATAGCAAATTGACCCACCTGATGAACATACTCATCCATGTTGGGTGGCATGTCAAAGTTGACCACCAGTTTGACGTTGACCAGGTCGAGCCCTCTGCCCAGTACGCCAGTGCTGACCACCACTTCAAAGTCACCTTCAAGTAGACCCTGAGGAGGAGGTACAAAACAGCTTAACGGTATAATACTCTTTATGGAAGTACACTGCCTTTGCCTAGCTCTTCTGTTTGAGCCGTAATAGCCAAACCTGGGCCAGTATTCATAAAGCATCTCATAGTAGGAGCACTGATCTAGGATCAGGTCCCCCCCTTACCAATCCAATTCATTATGATATTTAAAAAAGGCTAAACTGATCCTGGTGCTGTGGTAACCAAACTTTTGAGTCGAGACCACTTTCTGAGTCAAAATGAGATCTACCGCTCAGACTTATTCAACATTAGCCTATTAAAACCAGTTCTGTAACCATGAGGTTTGTGCAGTAAGCTATAGGCCTAATACAATATCACTGCATATTGTCTATACTTGAAATGCCCTGCCAATGTTCTTCTCAGACCATTTTAAAATTATATAAACAACAAAAAAAACATTGTAGGTATATGATCACACTGGTAATAGATAATTTGTTGAATAACTTGTGAGGCACAGATGAATGAGAAGAAATGTATATAATTAGCCCCTGATGGTCAGTCTCAACGAAGGGAGAGCATCGGTGGGGCCTCCTCTCACCGTCGGATCTAGTGTGTATGGTACAGTACTGTCCAGTATCCAGGGAAACCCTTTGAACATTCCACTGAATACACCTTGAGGGTTCTACGCAAATGACAACTATTCTTAATGTTTTAAATCTGTATGAATGAAAATGAGTGTTTCTTATTGGACAAGTCCTGGCTCTTCCTTTCCTTGTTGCAGTCTGTCCTGTTTCGTTTGGTGCTAATGAACAAAGAAAAAGCTGGCTGCCACAGGCCTCACCTTGAGGATGCGGTTGCGTTCCCACTGGGTCTTGTCTGAGTGGATGGCCACCGTGTTGAGGCCCATGATCTTCTTCACGGCCTCACACAGTAGGTCCGCCCCAACTTTACAGTCCACAAACACAACCACCGGAGGCTGGTACAGCTTTCCGTCCTGGGTGGGCAAAACAAAAACACAGGTAATGATGATAGATGAAATACACTACATTGAACATCTCATTGCAAAATCATGGGCATTAATATGGAGTTGGTCCCCTCTTTGCTGCTATAACAGCCTCCACGGGCTTTCCACTAGACGATGGTGTTATAACACGGTCTTGCTTCCATTCAGCCACAAGAGCATTAGTGAGGTTGGGCACTGATGTTGGGCGATTAGGCCTGGCTCGCAGTCAACGTTCCAATTCATCCCAAAGGTGTTCGATGGGGCTGAGGTCAAGTTCTTCCACACCGATCTCGACAAACCGTTCAATTCTCTGGCAACAGCTCTGATGGACATTCCTGCAGTCAGCATGAAATTGCACGCTCCCTCAACTTGAGACATCTGTGGCATTGTGTTGTGTGACAAAATTGCACATTTTAGAGTGGCCTTTTATTGTCCCCAACACAAGGTGTACCTGTGTAATTATCATGCTGTTTTATCAGCTTCTTCATATGCCACAGCTGTCAGGTGGATGGATTATCTTGGCAAAGGAGTAATGCTCACTAACACGGAAGTAAACAAATTTGTGCACAAACTTTTATAGATAAGCTTTTTGTGCGTAATTAACATTTTCTGGGATCTTTTATTTCAGCACATAATGTGTTTATATTTTTGTTCAGCGTAGAAGGAAAAAATGTCTATTTAAATTGTTGGAAAATAGACTGTGGGACGCAGGTCAAATATAGGAGTACAAGTCAACATCCCCCTGGATGGTAACTTTGATCTAAGCAGCAATGCCATTTCTCCAACGGGTCTGTGAAAGCACAGCCTCTTCCCGCACCCTACCTTATATAGATGGTATGAACCATTACTCCGTTTCCTGGAGCAAAGCCATGGCTGAGGGCCCACCCATTTCCTCTGGAGAGGGAGGGGGGGGGGGGGGGGGGGGGGGGGCAGGGCTGCAGCGACTGCTGTCTTAATATGGTCCAGTGGGAGTCTTCAGGAGATACTGCAGGAATTCCCACTTTTGACAGATTTAAAAGTGATTCTCCAGTACTTTTGTATAATTTTTTAGCCAGTAGCACTCACAAGCTAAAAGTGGTTGCAGAAAATTGTGTACTACATCACATGCAGATATGTGCATCACGTCATTGCTCTTTCTCACTATGCTGTGTGTGAATCTTGCTAGCTGTCACTCAAATGCAGAGAGACTGAAGCTCATTGGCTAGAACTCTATTTGCTAGGGGGCTGGCCCACATGGGGGAAAATGTAAGGTAAATGGCACAGCACAGATTCAAGAAAAACAGTTGCTTTCAAACGAGGGATTACACATCGACACATTCAGCCCAAAGCAGGAGGTTTAAAAAATACGTAGTAGTCGCCAAAGTTTCGGAGCAGGTCTTTAATAACACTCCTTGCTGAGATCATATGCTTCATGACACTATACAGAAAATGCCAGTAACCTGTAATTAAAATTCCCAAATTAACATTAAAATGTCATTTACACCTGGGTCGTGTTCATGAGGCCACACAACGGATAACATTTTAAATAATTTTACAACAGAAAACAAGAACTCCCTGTTTCAGTCTGTTTTATTCCGTTTGTTGCCTAATGAACACAACCCAGTACACTGAAGAAAAGCTATTGAAAAAAAATCACCTACATTTAAAATCTCAAAGAGCTTCTTCTTCTTGGAGGGCTCCTCCACCCAGAGCACTATCTGGCGGATGTCGGCGCAAGGCTGGTTCCTGTCCCCGATGGCGATACGTACCGGGTCCTGGGTCAGTCGGGCCGCCAGCTGCTCTGTGCCCTTGGGGATGGTGGCAGATGTTAGCAGGGTCTGGTGCTCCTCCGGGATGTTCTCCAGAACCTTCAGGATCTGCTGCTGAAAGCCCATCTTCAGCATGGTGTCTGCCTGCACTCATAAGAGGACACATTATTTTTCATTCTGCTGAACAATGTCGAAATAGTATTACGGGTACACGGGACGGGGGTCAATCCCATTTCAATTTAAGTCTATCTACAAAAATGTGCTATTTTGCCAACTCTGGTACATTTACTTCGATGTGAATACTGAAATGTTGATTAATGTGCACGGTCCTTGTCAAACAAAAGGGCAGGGGCCTTTTAAAACCATTTCAAAATGACTGCACAATAGTGTTCTTAATTAATGCTATGAGAATGTTTACCTCATCAACCACCACAACCCTCACTTCATCCAGCTGCACTGCCTTCTGTTTCAGGATCTCCAGCAGTCGTCCTGGGGTAGCGATTATTATCTAGAAGGCAATTAAGTTGGCGATTATTATCTAGAGGGCAATTAAGTTGGCGATTATTATCTAGAAGGCAATTAAGAGAAAAACAAATACAGTTTGGTTAGTCAAACTTTATTAATTAAATAAATTAACTTAATGTTTCTTATGGCAAGTGGTAACTGTACTTTACACATAGATAGAATTTGAGACAAGCTTATTTGCATCAGTTTTTGAATGGCTGTAGTCTTCCTTTCTCATGTCTATCTGCATAGTATAACCTATCATTTGAAATTGTAGCGAGGCTATGGAGGGCCTTCATTGCAAGGTTATGGGAATTTAATATTGACATACTGTAGAAAATGTCTGGTAAACATTGACTTAATATTGTCCAGTACTCTCTTTGAAACATAGACGTAACAATTGTACACTATTGTACAGCATCATGAGAAACGTTGAGGTAACGTTGTACACTATTGTACAGCATCATGAGAAACGTTGAGGTAACGTTGTACCTTGATGGTGCTCTTGAGGCGGTGGAGCTGCGGGGGCAGGGGCATGCCTCCTACCAGCAGGCCAGTTCTCATGTTAGGTAGGCCCATCACCAGCTCCTTGGTCTGCCTCTCGATCTGGATGGCCAGCTCCCTGGTGGGGGTCAGGATGAGAGCCGCCGGACCACCGCGACCCCCCTCCACTAGCCTCTGATTGGGGAGGAATCAAGACAATATTTATAAACAAAAATTGGCTTTTTGGTCTTAGGGTAGCAAAATTCTGGTAACTTCCACACTTTTTAGGTTTAGGCTCCGTAAGGGTTAGGCTACATAAGGGTTAGGCTACATAAGGGTTAGGCTACATAAGGGTTAGGCTACATAAGGGTTAGGCTACATAAGGGTTAGGCTACATAAGGGTTAGGCTACATAAGGGTTAGGCTACATAAGGGTTAAGCGCCGTAAGGGTTAAGCGCCGTAAGGGTTAGGCTCCGTAAGGGTTAGGCTCCGTAAGGCTCCGTAAGGTTAGGCTACATAAGGGTTAGGCTACGTAAGGGTTAGGCTACGTAGGGGTTAGGCTCCGTAGGGGTTAGGCTCCGTAAGGGTTAGGCTACGTAAGGGTTAGGCTACGTAAGGGTTAGGCTACGTAAGGGTTAGGCTACGTAAGGGTTAGGCTACATAAGGGTTAGGCTACGTAAGGGTTAGGCTACGTAAGGGTTAGGCTACGTAAGGGTTAGGCTACGTAAGGGTTAGGCTCCGTAAGGGTAGGGTTAAGGTTAAAGTTTTACATCAGATTTTTGGGGAGAGAAATTCTTCAACTTCCAGCTTGCTTTGCAGCTAGGCCCAAAAGTGTGATTATCACACTATCAGGATGCCACAGTCTGCTCCTACCAGACCAATATATAGTCCAATGAATTACATCACGCAAAGCCACGTAAAATGCTTAAAGGTTTGATCTACTTGTTTTCCCCACATACAGCAGTATAAATGAACTTAATGTTTCTTATGGCAAGTGGTAACTATACTTTACACATAGATAGAATTCGAGACAAGCCTATTTGCATCAGTTTTTGAATGGCTGTAGTTTTCCTTTCTCATGTCTATCTGCATAGTATAACCTATCATTTGAAATTGTAGCTAAGCTATAGAACATAAAACAGGCCTGTGCATATGAATTACTCATCGCTGTTGCTTCAAGGAGTCCCCAGTGAGGGACCGGTTCAAAATTGGGTTAACAGCTGTGCTGGATTTTCAAAGTTTAGCCGAAGTACTTCTTGCTGAAAACAGTGCCAACAGTGAGGTTGAAATACAGCAAACTGTCTGAAGTATTTGTTATAGAGTCCTTCTGACAAACCTTGATGTGCCTTTTTTTTGGGGGGGGGGTCTTTTTTTGTTCAACTTTAAAAAGTTACTCAATATTGTGAGAAAAAAATACTGGAATGATTTTCACAACCATGAGACCAAAAAAGTATCATGAAAGATGAACACTAAGGAGCTTTTCACACTACAACCGAGCCGAGCCTGTACAAAGCTGTACTAGGTACAGTTGAAGTCGGAAGTTTACATACACCTTAGCCAAATACATTTAAACTCAGTTTTACACAATTCCTGACATTATCTCATAGTAAAAACTCTGTCTTCGGGCAGTTAGGATCACCAATTTATTTTAAGAATGTGAAATGTCAGAATAATAGTAGAGAATTATTTATTTCAGCTTTTATTTATTTCATCACATTCCCAGTGGGTCAGAAGTTTACATACACTCAATTAGTATTTGGTAGCATTGCCTTTAAATTGTTTAACTTGGGTCAAACGTTTCAGGTATTCTTCCACAAGCTTCCCACAATAAGTTGGGTGAATTTTGGCCCATTCCTCCTGACAGAGCTGGAGTAACTGAGTCAGGTTTGTAGGCCTCCTTGCTCGCACACACTTTTTCAGTTCTGCCCACAAATTTATGGGATTGAAGTCAGGGCTTTGTGATGGCCACTCCAATACCTTGACTTTGATGTCCTTAAGCTATTTTGCCACAACTTTGGAAGTATGCTTGGGGTCATTGTCCATTTGGAAGACCCATTTGCGACCAAGCTTTCACTTCCTGACTGATGTCTTGATGTTGCTTCAATATATCCACATCATTTTCCTCCTCATGATGCCATTTATTTTGTGAAGTGCACCAGTCCCTCCTGCAGCAAAGCACCCCCACAACATGATGCTGCCACTCCCGTGCTTCACGGTTGGAATGGTGTTCTTTGGCTTGCAAGCCTCCCCCTTTTTCCTCCAAACATAACGATGGTCACTATGGCCAAACAGTTTTTGTTTCATCAGACCAGAGGACATTTCTCCAAAAAGTACGATCTTTGTCCCCATGTGCAGTTGCAAACCATAGTCTGGCTTTTTATTGCTGTTTTGGAGCAGTGGCTTCTAACTTGCTGAGCAGCCTTTCAGGTTATGTCGATATAGGACTCGTTTTACTGTGTATATAGATACTTTTGTACCTGTTTCCTCCAGCATCTTCACAAGGTGCTTTGCTGTTGCTCTGAGATTGATTTGCACTTCTCGCACCAAAGTACGTTCATCTCTAGGAGACAGAACGCGTCTCCTTCCTGAGTGGTATGACGGCTGCGTTGTCCCATGGTGTTTATACTTGCGACTATTGTTTGTACAGATGAACGTGGTATCTTCAGGCTTTTGGAAATTGGTCTCAAGGATGAACCAGACTTGGAGGTCTATTCAAGCTAATTTTTTTTTTCTGAGGTCTTGGCTGATTTCTTTAGATTTTCCCATGATGTCAAGCAAAGAGGCACTGAGTTTGAAGGTAGGCCTTGAAATACATCCGCAGGTACACCTCCAATTGATGTCAATTAGCCTAACAGAAGCTTCTAAAGCCATGACATTTTCTGGAATTTTCCAAGCTGTTTAAAAGGCACAGTCAACTTAGTGTATGTAAACTTCTGACCCACTGGAATTGTGATACAGTGAATTATAAGTGAAATAATCTGTCTGTAAACAATTGTTGGAAAAATGACTTGTCATGCACAAAGTAGATGTCCTAACCGACTGGCCAAAACTATAGTTTGTTAATGAGAAATTTGTGGAGTGGTTGAAAAATGAGTTAATGACTCCAACCTAAGTGTATGTAAACTTATGACTTCAACTGTAGGTATGCATCCACCATAGTTGCTGGAACCATGCTGAAAAGGTCAATGTGAAAAGAAAACTTTCAGACCCAGCATA
Source organism: Salvelinus namaycush (assembly GCF_016432855.1). Taxonomy (NCBI): domain Eukaryota; kingdom Metazoa; phylum Chordata; class Actinopteri; order Salmoniformes; family Salmonidae; genus Salvelinus; species Salvelinus namaycush. Next base: position 5,190,155 of record NC_052315.1, read on the forward strand.
GTTCAGGTCAGTGTGATATAACAGTGTAATAATCAAGCCAGCCACAAAACTGTATTTCACTGTACCTTCAAAGCACACACTACCACTGGCAGCAGAAAGGCCACCGTCTTCCCGGAACCTGTGTCAGCACTGGCAATCACGTCCCTGCCAGCCAAGCCAACAGGCACCATCTGCATCTGAACAGGGGTGGGCGCCTCATACCCTGCCTTCTTCAGGTTGGCACTGAGAGTCGAGGGAAGGTTACATTGCTCAAACTCGATGATGGGCCTGCCCACCTCCCTGCCCTCTGTCACAATGGCCAGCTCCTGCTTTACCCGCTGCACTTGCTCCTCTGTCAACCCAGAGATAAATGCATCTTCCTTGTAGGAATAGTCCTTGTATACATCCTCAACACTATTGCCAGCTGTGTCAATGGCTGGCTGTCCACATTGTGAAGTCTTCTTCTCCCCTGTGTCATCACGGTTAAAGGCATCTTCCCCTGTGCCCATGCCCATTTTAGCCAGGTGACTGGCCTTGCACTCTAGGCTGCACACATCATTGTCAGTGCTGTCGCAGATGTACTCCCCGAAGCGAGCACACATGACGCAGACGGGCTCCCCCGGTTCGGGCCATCTCTGGCTCTTTCTGAAGGATTTTACAGGCTCCTCTTCTTCGCTTTCCTCGGTGCTGGACTCAGACTCTGAGGACTGTTGGTCCTCTGGTGCTTGTACAGGACTACAGGTACCCTGCTCCAGGGTTGGAAGATGTGTGTCCTGGTAATCAGGCTTCACCTGTGTCTCAGTGTTCACGTCTGTCTCTACACTCTCATAGGGAGCTGTAGTGGAAGTCTTTAGGCTGGGGGGTTGTCCTGTGCCATCACTGCCTTCCTTTTCTCCCTCCTGGCTCACCTTGCACTTCTTCTTAAGCACCTGACTTGTGTTGTCTGTTGGTCTCTTCACTTTCAGTGCTCTTGGCATAAACATGTTTCCAAAGTATTATTGTAAAGAGCATGAATGGGTGTGACAGACGGTTACAAATACGATAGTCACGATGTTTAACGTTAATCAAAGACTATCTCAGTGATAATGCCACCTGCACACAGATGAGTGGGCATCAGCTAGCCAACGCTAGTAACTTCAAGCCTAGCCAACTAGCGATACAAAACAACACTAGATTTTGGCGCAATTACATTGCGATTTAAAGACCAAATCGACGCAAGTAAACCCACAAAACGATTATTAATTGTAGGTGAAAAACACAAATATATCGAAGTAAACACCCAAACTGAAGCTAGCTGCTAGCGAGCATAAAGCATCTTATCCACCGTCGACTCACTCAGAAAGCTGACTCATGTTGATGACGTCTCTAGTCTTTTTCTTCTTCTTTGGGTTTTATGGCGAACTACACGCAAAAGGTCTGTTTTCGCCACCAACTGAACGGGGGTGAAAACATTTACCAAAAAAAACAACATTCCATATGGGGAAGGGAAAATTTACATGAATCCACCAAACTACAAAAAAAATCTGCATATTCGATTAGTATCTTTTTAAAATCTAATTAAATAGTTTTTGTTGATCATATTACTCCAGTGCTAGCCTCTCTACACTGGCTTCCTGTTAAGGCAAGGGCTGATTTCAAGGTTTTACTGCTAACCTACAAAGCATTACATGGGCTTGCTCCTAACTATCTTTCCGATTTGGTCCTGCCGTATATACCTACACGTACGCTACGGTCACAAGACGCAGGCCTCCTTACTGTCCCTAGAATTTCTAAGCAAACAGCTGGAGGCAGGGCTTTCTCCTATAGAGCTCCATTTTTATGGAATGGTCTGCCTACCCATGTGAGAGACGCAGACTCGGTCTCAACCTTTAAGTCTTTATTGAGACTCATCTCTTCAGTAGTTCCTATGATTGAGTGTAGTCTGGCCCAGGAGTGTGAAGGTGAACGGAAAGGCACTGGAGCAATGAACCGCCCTTACTGTCTCTGCCTGGCCGGTTCCCCTCTCTCCACTGGGGTTCTCTGCCTCTAATCCTATTACAGGGGCTGAGTCACTGGCTTACTGGTGCTCTTCCATGCTGTCCCTGGGAGGGGTGCGTCACTTGAGGGGGTTGAGTCACTGACGTGATCTTCCTGTCCGGGTTGTGCCGTGGCGGAGATCTTTGTGGGCTATACTCGGCCTTGTCTCAGGATGGTGAGTTGGTGGTTGAAGATATCCCTCTAGTGGTGTGGGGGCTGTGCTTTGGCAAAGTGGGTGGGGTTAAATCAAATCAAATCAAGTTTATTTTATATAGCCCTTCGTACATCAGCTAATATCTCGAAGTGCTGTACAGAAACCCAGCCTAAAACCCCAAACAGCAAGCAATGCAGGTGTAGAAGCACGGTGGCTAGGAAAAACTCCCTAGAAAAGCCAAAACCTAGGAAGAAACCTAGAGAGGAACCAGGCTATGAGGGGTGGCCAGTCCTCTTCTGGCTGTGCCGGGTGGAGATTATATCAGAACATTATTTTAGGCTGGGTTTCTGTACAGCACTTTGAGATATCAGCTGATGTAAGAAGGGCTTTATAAATACATTGGATTGATTTACAAACATGTCAGAAGCAAATTGACATGTTGACATAGCTGCACATCTCACATCGAAGTGGTTTCAATGAATAATGTTGAATTCAACTAGCCTAATTGTATCAATGATGATGCATATTAGGACTACAAATCCACATAATAAAGGAATGATGCATTATATATAATGTAAATACTTGCAACTGACAATACAAGGCTGACCCACCACAAATTATTAAGCAAATTCATCAAGGTTGTATCTGAATTTTTGTCCAAACTTAAGTTATTGATATATCCTTGTTCTGTTCAATGTTCTCTAACTACATATGACTCTAAATACCCCCAATGTATGTTGTTAAGTTCAAAAGAATACAATATAAAAATAGCTGACACCATTCAAATCAATGAGGGTTTGGAACTTTAAAGCCAATTATCTCAGAATCATCTTTTTGCAGATAGAACCGTATAGTCCCAAACTCTCGACAGGCGAATCTATTTAATTGGTTAAAGTTAGAATGTTTATCTATCCAGGGATGCATTTTACATATAAACAGACAGAACATAAACATTTTATCCAAACAAATCAAGTTATGTATGCGATGCGTAGATTTCGTCCAATTTCGAACTGTAGTGAAAGCAAGCTGGCCTCTTTTGATGTTGTGCAGAAGTTACTGGATGGTACGCGCACGCGCAATAGTGCAGCACTTTCTGAGCCACAGTGCGGCAGGAGAACCGCAACAAGCGAGGAAAAGCAGAGGGGAACCAACTTGTGTTTGAAAACAAAGACTTGAATGGGAATCCGAATGTTTTTTCTCTCTATCTGAAGGAAATATGCGCCTTCCTCAGTGAGATTCTTCTGAAATAGGTAGACAGCTATTAGGCGAACCCCATTTAAACTGGGGCGTATTCATTACGCCGATTCTGTTGCAAAACTTTTCTTAAAAGTAAGCAAACGGAACGAAACGGGGAGGGACCTACCTGAATTTCTCCAATAGAAACTCTGTTTGGACTAATGATTACAACCCAGGTAGTAGCAGAATGGCTGAAAAATACAGGCAGTCGCTAATTCCACTATTCATATTGACTCAGAGGAGTTAGACAATACCATACCGATGGTTTGCAGTCAACCCTCCATGTCTCTTCCAACGAATTGTACATTTACATAGGCATTTGAAGGCTGGCAAATCAAGTAACGTTTGGCGCATTCAATTCCTTTGGTGGGATGTCATCGACTTCTATTGCTACATAGTTAGTCATCATTGGGTTTGCCGAAGGCTGTTGACACTTCAGGGTGTTATGATGGGTGAAGTGACGGACGCCAGGGAAACTAAAAATACCTTTATTGTTCCCGCAATAAAGTCTTCTGATCACTATGATTGTTCTCGAGCAAAAATCTACTGTAGCCTCACGTGGCTGGTGGCCAAAGCATTTGGGACAGGTAAGTGTTATGTTTATAAATAGCATGGTTTCATTTACTTTGTCAATAATTACGTCTATTTGTTTTATCAAACACATTTGTCAGCAATGTGGCTGTTTTCCCCTTTGCAATATTATAGCTCAGCTATACAAATAACACACACACCACACCATTCAAGCTAACAAGATATGCATTATTAAAGTGCAATTGATGTGCATGTAGTATTTATATAAATACACTGTAAAACCAATGTATTTAGATTCCCCTAAGAGGAGAAGCATCCATCCAAACCAAACAGGCACCATTCTCAAATAGACCTCTGCTAATTAAGAACCAGAACAGCTGCATGATCAATTATTATCTAGTTCAGTTCAGTTCATTGGCAGTGGGCTATAAACATGAGGGTGTGAAGCGATGCAATGCAATGCCACTGATTGTGAATGTATCCTGCTTGAGAGCTGTGACTCTTGAGTATGACACCACCCACACCATAATATCAGACCTAGATGGCTGACGATGCCATCCTACATTCACTATCAAATGGTTATAGTTGTTACCATGGTTATAGTTGTTACCATGGTTATCAGTAAGCCTCTATAGTAAGAGCATATTATTATGTCTAACAGTAATGATAACGGTGATACTCGGGTTCACATTGGTGGCTATATCTACAGTAGACCTACTTACAGTATTAGCCTCAAATGTGACTCTTGTGACTATCACCATAGTAACAAAAATGGCTATGTTTGGATAGCCATTTGCACTGTATCTTTACAACTTCTAACATCTTACTACATATCAAACGTTATGTTAGTGAACAATGGTTATTATATCTAGTCCAACTATTAAAGTCTCATATCAGACATTAGCTTTGTATCTGAGGAGACATGTAGACCCCATACATCTCCTTACATTTGGCTCCTTCACCGTAAAAAAAAAAAAACGTTATTTAACTAGGCAAGTCAGTTAAGAACAAATTCTTATTTTCAATGACTGTCAACAAAGACAACAGTTTTATGTGGTGGTAATATAAATTCATTTGGATATAAATTTGAATCTGAAGACAAACCTTTTGTCACTTTTTAGGGGGGTGTACAAACCATGATATATCCATTAGATGTGAATCATCACAATCCAATTGTTTTCCACCTCACCCCATTGCTCTAAACTGCATTGAGTCCCAATGGTCACTGATGACCAGATTAGAGATCTCCTGACTCTTCTGTGAAGCAAGGCCCAGCTCAATGATGTAGAATGTAGCTTGAAGCTGGTCAAGAGGTACTTGAGGGTCTGGTTTCCCGGATACAGATTGAGAGTAGACCTGGGCTAAAAAGCATGTTCAATCGAGATTCTCCACTGAAAGAGCATTTTAGTCTAGGCTTCATCTGTGCCTGGGAATCTGGCTCTAGAGGTCTTTTCGATACATTTTAATTACTGCACCTTGAGTTTCATTCCAAGACATGTAGTATTGCTATAAGCCTCATAGTCAAGGGGACAATATGTGACCTTTGAAAGCAGTTCTAACAGCACATGTTCTGGGAGAAAGTACTTCATATCTTATACTCTCTTATTTGATCTGTTTTGATCCTTGGTTTTGGGTTTGGTAATAGCCAGCAGTTTGCCTAAAGGATGATTGTGTTGTATAACCTACTCCGTGTACTCAAGGCTACTGTTTATTAAAGGCCATAGAGCAGATGCAGAGATTGCTTTACTGAAGGGAACATAGTAGTTGGGGTGGCAGGTAGCCTAGTGGTTAGAGCTGCTGTTGCTGGATCGAATCCCCGAGCTGACAAGGTTGTTGTGCCCCTGAGCAAGGCAGTTCCCGGGTGCCGTGTACGTCAATTTAAGGCAGCCCCCCCGCACCTCTCTGATTCAGAGGGGTTGGGGTAAATGCGGTAGACACATTTCAGTTGAATGCATTCAGTTGTACAACTGACTAGGTATCCCCCTTTTCCCTATACAACTGACTAGGTATCCCCCCTTTCCCTATACAACTGACTAGGTATCCCCCCTTTCCCTATACAACTGACTAGGTATCCCCCCTTTCCCTATACAACTGACTAGGTATCCCCCCTTTCCCTATACAACTGACTAGGTATCCCCCCTTTCCCTATACAACTGACTAGGTATCCCCCCTTTCCCTATACAACTGACTAGGTATCCCCCCTTTCCCACTACACCGTCCGCTCGCTGATGCAAGACAATTAATTCTGTTTCATGTCCTCACTGTGCTTTGAAACAGCCAGTCTAATCAAATATGTACGCTAATATTGTTATTTTGGTTCATTTATTTATGTATGTAGCATTTGCACCGGGTTAGCGTCAAAGGGGCGGCAGGGTAGCCTAGTGGTTAGAGCGTTGGACTAATAGCCAAAAGGTTGCAAGATCAAATCCCTGAGTTGACAAAAATCTGTCGTTCTGCCCCTGAACAAGGCAGTTAACCCACTAGGCCGTCATTGAAAATAAGAATTTGTTCTTAACTGACTTGCCTAGTTAAATAAATGTTTAAAAAAAGGTGAAGGTGCCAAATGTAAGGAGATGTATGGGGTCTACATGTCTCCTCAGATATGAGGAGATATGAGACTTTTTAATAGTTGGACTAGATATAATAACCATTGTTCACTAACATAACTTTTGTTATGTAGTGAGATGTTAGAAGTTGTAAAGACACAGTGCATTTGCAAAGTATTCAGACCCCATGACTTTTTCCACATTTTGTTACGTTTACAGCCTTATTCTAAAATTGATTCAATTATTATTTTTTCCTCATCAATCTACACAAAATACCCCATAATGACAAAGGGAAAACAGGTTTTTAGAAAATGTTTGCAAAACAGAAATACCTTATTTACATAAGTATTCAGACCCTTTGCTATGACACTCTAAATTGAGCTCAGGTGCATCCTGTTTCCATTGATCATCCTTGAGATGTTTCTACAACTTAATTGGAGTCCACCTGTTGTAAATTCAATTGATTGAACATTATTTGAAAAGGCACACAGCTGTCTATATAAGGTCCCACAGTTGACAGTGCATGTCAGAGCAAAAACAAAGTCATGAGGTCGAAGGAATTGTGTCGAGGCACAGATCTGGGGAAGGGTACCAAAAAATGTCTGCAGCATTGAACGTCCCCAAGAGCACAGTACCCTCCATCATTCTTAAATGGAGGAAGTTTGGAACCACCATGACTCTTCCTAGAGCTGGCCGTCTGGCTAAACTGAGCAATCGGGGGAGAAGGGTATCGGTCTGGGAGGTGACCAAGAACATGATGATCAATCTGACAGAGCTCCAGAGTTCCTCTGTGGAGATGGGAGAACCTTCCAGAAGGACAACCATCTCTGCAGCACTCCACCAATCAGGCCTTTATGGTAGAATGGCCAGACGGAAGCCGGCACTAAATAAAAGTGACAGCCCGATTTTGAGTTTTTCTAAAATACACCTAAAGGACTCTCAGACCATGAGAAACAAGATTCTCTGGTCTGATGAAATCAATATTGAACTCTTTGGCCTGAATGCCAAGCATCACGTCTGGAGGAAACCTGGCACCATCCCTATGGTGAAGCATAGTGGTGACAACATCTTGCTGTGGGGATGTTTTCAACGGCAGGGACTGGGAGACTAGTCAGGATCGAAGGAAAGATGAACAAAGCAAAGTACAGAGAGATCCTTGATGAAAACCTGCTCCAGAGCACTCGGGACCTCAGACTGGGTCGAAGGTTCACCTTCCAACAGGACAAGACCCTAAGCACACAGCCAAGACAATGCAGGAGGGGCTTCTGGACAAGTCTCTGAATGTCCTTGAGTGGCCCAGCCAGAGCCCAGAGCTGAACCCGATCTAACATCTCTTTAGAGACCTAAAAATACATGTGCAGCGACACTCCCCATCCAACCTGACAGAGCTTGAGAGGATCTACAGAGAAGAATGGGAGAAACTCCCCAAATACAGGTGTCCCAAACTTGTAGCATCATACCCAAGAAGACTCGAGGCTGTAATCGCTACCAAAGGTGCTTCAACAAAGTACTGAGTAAAGGGTCTGAATACTTATGTAAATGTCTTATTTCAGTTTTTATTTATTATAAATTTGCAAAAAAAATCTAATCCTGTTTTTGCTTTGTTATTGTGTATAGACTGATGAGAAAGAATAAAGGTGTAACGTAACAAAATGTGGAAAAAGTCAAGGGGGTCTGAATACTCTATGAATGCAACATTTAACGCACTTACGTTTACATTTTTTGTCATTTAAAAGACACTCTTTTCCTACTGGTCCCCTGTGGGAGTCGAACCTACAACCCTGGCGTTCCAAGCACCATGCTCTACCAACTGAGCCACACGGGACCACTGACAGTATGAAATAAGAACAATAAATGGACGAGAAAGTTACATGACACACATCTAATACACAAGCATACGATTCAGAGAGTAACTGCCAGTAAATCAATCTCATTCAAACTCCAGCTGTTGTCATGAAAAGCTTGGTCCGTATTCAAATAGCATCTCAAAGTAGCCTTGGTGTGCTGATCTAGGATCAGGTCCCCTCTGTCCTTTTATAAGTGTATTCATTATGCTCTAAAAGGAAAAACTGATCCTATATCAGCACTCCTTCACTTAGACTCTTTGTGAGTACGTGCCCTGGTCGTATTTAATTTGCCCTCTGTTGTGCTTGTGTTTTTAATGCCCTACGTTGACTATTAGATCTGGGGGGGAAAAAGAAAGCCAGATGTGTAATGGAGACTTGCACGTGGCATAAGCACTCCTAAAACAACTGCGCTTTGAATCTAGCACAACCCCGACAAGACATGTGTTTTTGTATTCCTTTGACTAACTGAACAGATCATCTTATCTTAGCTGTTATTCATAAAGACCGACACAGATCTACACACTGTAGCATAGTAGAACAGTCAAATATATCCTCATACCTGAGGACACTCAGTACAACCTTGTTCTGTTATTGAGTGGAACATCTCTTTAATTAATTTCACCAATTTGATTGGGGCTATATGTATCGAGCACCTCAGTGAAGGAGTAATCAAGTCCCCTTTATCCTTATAATTTGATTCATTGTGATCTAAAAGTAAAATCTGACCCTGAATCAGCACTCCTACTTTGAGACACTTGATACAATCGGCCCCTTGACCATTGGTGATGCAGTTGGATTCGGGGCTTCGGACAGACAGAATATTCTACTGCAGTTGCCAGTGAGACAAAAAAAAATTTTTTAGGTTTTGTTGCTTTGTAATATTGGAAAATACACTACATGAGCTTCTAACCAGATCCCTCCGTGTACTGTATTTTCAATTGGGTCTGAATGAAATGGGATGATTCCAAAAATACGGTCTCATGTTCCCAAAGGTAGAGAGGCAGATCTGGTCTTCAGATCCCAGCGTACACTGCTACCGCTCAGAATACTTTCAGGCACATAAGCAATTAAGCAGAGTTTTGAGAGCACACACATATTTATATATATATACATACACACACACACAGAGAGAGATATAATGAATCTGGAATATTTCAGATTTCGGTGTTGTCGGATTGCAATGGTAACCTGTGTGGAACATATAATGCAGTTCTGCTCAGCACTTGAGGTTAGAGACTTGACTCAGACTCGCCCTGTTATACTTGAGGTCAGAGACTTGAGGTCAGAGAGGTCAGAGACTTGAGGTAAGAGAGGTCAGAGACTTGAGGTATAGCTTTTGCTCATGATGAAAATAAATGGTGGGCTCAATTATGTGGTCAATCCAGTCCTTTTTTTAAATGTTTTTTATTGAACTAGTCAAGTCAGTTAAGAACAAATTCTTATCTACAATGACGGCCTACCCCAGCCAAACACGGACGACGCTGGGCCAATTGTGTGCCGCCCTATGGGATTCTCAATCACAGCCGGTTGTGATACAGCCTGGATCCGAACCAGGGACTGTAGTGACGCCTCTTGCACTGAGATGCAGTGCCTTAGACCGCTGCGCAACTCAAGTGTCCTCAATGAAAGCAATTCGGTTTGTCCTTCACTTAGTAACCCAGTGCTTCAACCCAACTCCTTGAAAAGTCCAACAAATGGAAGCTGTCTGAGAGTGCTATCTGCGCAATTCTCATATAAAGACTTTTCCTACAAGCTCCAAACTTTGATGGAGAAATGGGCTAGTGACTAAAATGTTGTGATAATAAATAAAATAGTACAATTATAATGCATTGTATGTTTTTCATTAAAATGTTTAGAAAACATATGTAGTGGGATTAGTGATATTTACCATTTGACCCAATACCAATACAAAACAGTAAACAGTGTATGTTTGGGACTTTTACCATTTGAAGACTTTAAAAATATAGTAAAAATATGTTTGTCTTCTGTGCCCATATGAATAACCCCTATGATGTAACTGGAATGATGAGATAGATGTTCTTCTTCTATGTTTTTGTTTTATTATTTCACTGCCATACTGTGTTGGATCTTGTCCAGCCATCTTGTCTCAAGAGGACCACAATGGAAATAAGACCCAGACTTTGTGTGTTATCCTCCATGATTTTAATAATAATAATAATAATAAAGTTTTATGTGTGCTTGTTTTTTTAAATGGTCGAACTAAGGATCACTTTCTCTGTAAATAGGAGGAACAACATGAATTTGTGCATGACGCAGGAATAATGCGATGCGACTCGAGTTTCGCCATCAGCGGAGGAAAGGGAGAGCAGAGGGATGTTGGCGGACCCTCAGTCTGCTGCTCTCTCCCTCCACTGAGACTGACCCTCAGTCTGCTGCTCTCTCCCTCCACTGAGACTGACCATCAGATTCAGGCACCATCAGCCCATAAAAAAAATGCAAATTATTTTAATGTATGCTCATTCAGCTGTGCTTCACAAGTAATACAACAACGGATCTATTACCAGTGTGATCATATAGCCTACCTCAAATTTTGAAATATAATTTTACAAAATGTCCTGAACAACAATGCATTGGCAGGGCAATTCAAGCAAAGCCAATATGCAGTGATACTGTATTGGGCCTATAGTCTACTGCACAAACCTCATTGCTACAGAACTGTTTTTAATTGGTTAATGTTGCATAGGCTTACGTTTTGTAAGTCGTTAAAAAATCTGACCGCTAGATCTCGGCTTGCATTTTGACTCAAAGCGATCTTGACTCAGAAAAGGTTGGTGACCATTGTTCTAGAGTTTTCCCTGTTAACACCATCAACCTTTCCCCTTACTGTGGCAATTGTGATCAAATCAACACAATATTAGCCACGTTCAGTGCAACATACAGAAACAAAACAAACTATGCAAGATATTTTGTTGTAGGCAGAACACATCGGAGTAAGATTCTATTGCAATGACAAGCACTACTCAGCCCGTTCTCTAAACAGACCGGTGCGCCATAACCAGTCAGACCTGCAGTAGGCCTATATGTTAATAGACCATTGCCATATATGGAACTGTGCCATTCACTTTGAACTGGACTGTGTTTACAGCATGAGCGGTCGTGAGTAGATGTGCTTGTTTTGAGAGCAAAGTGAAAGCTGCATGTAGCCACGTGTGCACATTTGTTTCTATCCTTTGCTAGTTAGTGAGTTATTAGCCCAGTTATAGAGCATTTTTTTGTATTAAAGAGGCAGTGTTGTATTTTGAGACATGCTTGAATAAGCTACGTAGCCAATAGGCAGAGGGTAGCATCATTTGTCTGATTCTCTGTAATAATGGTATGGGAATAATAATGCATTTTATTTTATAAAGTGTTTTTTTTGCATCAAACAACACAACAATTTCAGTCACATCGATGGTAGGCCACTCTGGTCGGCCTACATTATGATCAAATAGCCACAGTAGCCTACCTGGCCACAGTAAAACTGTAACTTAAAGCGGGTACAGCCTCAGTGTTGCACAGAATTGTCACAACGTTCAAGTTTGCTCACAGCAGACCTCAAATTTGCTCAGTGCTGAATTTTTTGAATATGATGTAATTAATGTAATTATTTGAATATGATGTAAATTATGTACATTAAAAGTGCCAATTTGGGTGAAATCAATTTCTCAGAGATCATATTAAATGTCAACAAAATAATGTTTCAGGAATGCTAATCTTCGAACTACAAAAAACGATTTCAGAAAAATCTGGCTTGCTAAAATGACACTGAAACAGGGTCAGATTGATTCTTCATCCCGCTAAAGGTTTAGGTAAGGACTGTTGGTAATCTGATCCTAGATCTGCAATTAAGAGCCATTTCTACCTTGAGGACCCTTTGGTGACCTTGTTGTTAATTAGATGGCGTGTCTCTGTTATGAGCTGCTGACTTGGCCTGTCTAATATGATCCCCAGAGTGGTGTGAGGGTGGATGAAGGGTGTGAGGGTGGATGAAGGGTGTGAGGTTGGTTGAAGGGTGTGAGGGTGGTTGAAGGGTGTGAGGGTGGCTGAAGGGTGTGAGGGTGGCTGAAGGGTGTGAGGGTGGCTGAAGGGTGTGAGGGTGGATGAAGGGTGTGAGGGTGGCTGAAGGGTGTGAAGCTGAGAAGTTCTCTCTTACTGTGGCTTCACTGATCATAATGAACACCCATCTGCTCCGTGTCCGTGTGTGTGTGTGTGTGTGTGTGTGTGTGTGTGTGTGTGCGTGCGGCAGAGTGAATCCTACATGATGTAACAATCTACTTTCAGCCAAACTCCTAACGTGCAGCTCCTTGAGTGGTGTGAAAATCAGGTTATTTTATAGCTGTTTGTTTTGTGGGTACAGAGTCTCTGGTTTTATACCGTCCCCATTTTCTCAGCACCCTGAGATAGTCTGACAAGGAAGAAATACATTTTTGAACTCCAGGCCAACTGGTATCTATATACACACACACATACACACACACACACATACATAAATTGATCAGGTTCCTTTCCTACTGTAGTTTCCATGGTAACACACATTGCAGTTCATCCATAGTGTATTTCATAATGGAGATAAACCGCCATGTCTTTTGGATGAGGAAACAATGAAGGAGACTCAATTACTATCAGTCATGTTGACTTGTCCAATAGTATATTGACACCCTAATCTCGTTTTATATCAGGAACAACAACACTGTATCAGGTACTATGAGCTGGTTTAGGAGTGGAACGGTTATCTAGTTAACGGTTATCTAGTTAACGGTAATCTACTGCGCATGATTCCCTTTTGCATTACAACATGTAGAAAGTTAATTATACATTTTTCCTGGGAGCAAATGGTATGTTCACCGATTCACTTAGAACTTAGAAAAATGTAGTAAACTATTTCCATAGTGTAATGTGCTAACACATATTCACTCTTTTGACCTCTCTACCTCTCCCTCCTAAACAGACAGTGTCCCGGCCGACCTGAAGGAGCCCTTCTACACAGACCAGTATGAACAGGAGCATCTGAAGCCTGCAGTAGTCAGCCTACTGCTGTCTGCTGAGCTCTACTGCAGAGCCGGGAGCCTCATCCTGACGAGTGGAGGTCACCATGCTGTCACCCAACCCCTGGTTGGTCACGATGCTGTCACCCAGCCCCTGGTTGGTCACCATGCTGTCACCCAACCCCTGGTTGGTCACAATGCTGTCACCCAGCCCCTGATTGGTCACGATGCTGTCACCCAGCCCCTGGTTGGTCACGATGCGGTCACCCAGCCCCTGGTTGGTCACGATGCTGTCACCCAGCCCCTGGTTGGTCACGATGCTGTCACCCAGCCCCTGGTTGGTCACGATGCTGTCACCCAGCCCCTGGTTGGTCACGATGCTGTCACCCAGCCCCTGGTTGGTCACGATGCTGTCACCCAGCCCCTGGTTGGTCACGATGCTGTCACCCAGCCCCTGGTTGGTCACGATGCTGTCACCCAGCCCCTGGTTGGTCACGATGCTGTCACCCAGCCCCTGGTTGGTCACGATGCTGTCATCCAGGCCCTGGCCCAGAAGGGACTCCACGTCACAGACCAGGCGAGGCTGGTTACTGAGAGAGACCTATGCAAGAGGCCCCTACAGATGGTAAGAGATAGGGGTTGGTCTGTCTGTCTGTCTTTCTTTCTCTTTCTCTTTCTCTTTCTCTCTCTTTTGCTCTGCTCCCAGTACTGGAGATGTCTGTCTGTTCTGCTCCCAGTCCCCTGTCTGTATCTCTACTACTCTTTCTCTCTATTCCCCTGTTTTATCTTTCATTATCCTTCTCCCACTTTCTACCTCTCTTTCTGCCTCTCTCCATGAGGCTTTGGTCAAACGGGGTATACAGGGAACGGGGGTGCGTATACAGGGAACGGGGGTGCGTATACAGGGAACGGGGGTGCGTATACAGGGAACGGGGTATATAGGGAACTTGAAGCTTTTCACCTTCTCCACTGCGGCCCCGTCGATGTGGATAGGGGCGTGCTCCCTCTGCTGTTTCCTGAAGTCCACTATCAGCTCCTTCGTTTTGTTGCTGTTGAGGGAGAGATTATTTTCCTGGCACCGCTCTGCCAGGGCCCTCACCTCCTCCCTGTAGGCTGTCTTGTCATTGTTGGTAATCAAGCCTACTACTGTTGTGTCGTCTGCAAACTTGATGATTGAGTTGGAGGCGTGTGTGGCCACGCAGTCGTGGGTGAACAGGGAGTACAGGAGTGGGCTGAGCACGCACCCTTGTGGGGCCCCTGTATTGAGGTTCAGCGAAGTGGAGGTGTTGTTTCCTACCTTTACCACCTGGGTGCGGCCCGTCAGCAACTCCAGGACCCAGGTTCAGACCCAGGGCCCTGAGCTTAATGATGATCTTGGAGGGTACTATGGGGTTGAATGGTGAGCTATAGTCAATGAACAGCATTCTTACATAGGTATTCCTCTTGTCCAGATGGGATAGGGCAGTGTGATTGCATCGTCTGTGGAACTGTTGGGGCGGTAAGAAAATTGAAGTGTGTCTAGGGTGTCCGGTAAGGTAGAGGTGATAACTAGACTCTCAAAGCACTTCATGATGACAGAAGTGAGTGCTACGATAGTCATTTAGTTCAGTTACCTTTGCTTTCTTGGGTACAGTTACAATGGTGGACATCTTGAAGCAAGTGGGGACAGCATACTGGGACAGGGAGAGATTGAATATGTCCGTAAACACTCCAGCCAGCTGGTCTGCGCATGCGCTGAGGATGCGGCTAGGGATGTCATCTGGGCCGACAGTCTTGCGAGGGTTAACACGCTTACATGTCTTACTCACCTAGGCCACGGAGAACGATAGCCCACAGTCCCTGGGAGCAGGCCGCGACGGTGGCACTGTGTCGTCCTCAAAGCGGGCAAAGAAGGTGTTTAGCTTGTCCGTGAACAAGTCCTCAGGGTCCGCGACATGGCTGGTTTTTCCTTTGTGATTGTCTGTAGACCCTGCCATATACGTCTCGTGGCTGAGCCGTTGATTTGTGACTCCACTTTGTCTCTGTACTGACGTTTTGCCTGTTTGTTTGCCTTTGGGAGGGAATAACTACACTGTTTGTATTCAACCATATTCCCAGTCACCTTGCCATGGTTAAATGGTTTGCGCTTTCAGTTTTGTGCAAATGCTGCCATCTATCCACCGTTTCTGGTTTGGGTAGGTTTTAAGTCACAGTGGGAACAACATCCCCTATACACTTCCTGATGAACTCAGTCACCGTGTCCGTATACGTCAATGTTATTCTCAGTCTACCCGGAACATACCCCAGTTTGCATGATCAAAACGATCTTGAAGCATGGATTCCGATTGGTCAGACCAACGTTGAATAGACCTTTAGCACGGGTACTTCCAGTTTGAGTTTCTACCTATAGGAAGGGGGGAGCAAAATGGAAAATGGAGTCATGATCTGATTTGCCGAAGGGAGGGTGGGGGAGGAACTTGTAGCCATCCCGGAAGGTGGAGTAACAGTGATCGAGAGTTTTTCCAGAGCCAGTATACAGTCAATGTGTTGATAGAACTTCAGTAGCGTTTTTCTCAAATTTGCGTTGTTAAAATCCCCAGCTACAATAAATGCGACCTCAGGATATGTGGTTTCCAGTTTGCAAAAAGTCCAGTGTAGTTCCTTGAGGGCTGTCATGGTGTCGGCTTGAGGGGGAATATACATGGCTGTGACTATAACCGAAGAGAATTCTCTTGGGAGGTAATACGGTCAGCCTTTGATTGTTAGGTATTCTAGGTCGGGTGAACAAATGGACTTGAGTTTCTGTATATCACACCATGAGTAGTTAATCATGAAACATACACCACAGCCTTTCTTCTTCCCAGAGAGTTCTTTATTCCTGTCTGTGTGATGTACTGAGAACCCAACTGGCTGTATGGACGGGGACAGTATATCCAGAGAGAGCCATGATTCCATGAAACAGAGTAGGAGTAGGAGAAGGAGAACCTCGCCCTGAGCTCATCTACTTTATTGTCCAGAGACTGAACATTAGTGAGTAATATACTCAGAAATGGTTGATGGTGTGCACGGCTCCTGAGTCGGACTAGAAGTCTACTTCGAATACCTCTTCCCGGCCGACGGTGTCTTGGAACAGCCTCTGGAAAAGTTCAATTGCCCTGGGGGGTACGAAGAAAGGATCCAATTTGTGAAAGTCGTATTCCTGGTCGTAATGCTGGTGAGTTACTGCCGCTCTGATATCCAGAAGTTATTTCCGGCTGTATGTAATAACACAAAAAACATTCTGGGCTAATAAGAATAAGAATAAGAAATAAAACACACAAAAAATATATATATTACAAAGTTGCTTAGGCACTAGAAGCAGAGCTGCCATGTCTGTCGGTGCCACCTTACACAGACCTGTAGGCTGTCTCGGGACAGAAATTACTAGGCTTCTTTGTCAAGGCACTACAGAAGTGACTAGGCAGGCAGCCCTATTGAGTTGAAATGAGAAGCAATCATTATGCCATGTTTCAGTCACAATAGGATGCCTTTTTCGCCTGATTGGTTTTGGATTGAGGCATGATCATCAAACAGTGTGTCGCAACGTCAATCTTATTTTTTATTTTAATTGAATATGCAAATGAGGCGGTTGTCACTGATTGACATTTTGTTTACTCTACCCTCTCCTCGTTGACTTTGCATAACTAATCGTCAAACATAATTCCATTGTGTTTCGCTTGTAATTGCTGTCCTAATTACCAGTCACTACCGACTGCTAACAATATGACATTTAGTAGAGATTAGGGCACAATTACTGTGTAAAGGACAGTTATGGATGAAGACAGTCATGTAAGTACAATAACCGTTATAAGTCAAAAAATATATACTGTATATATATATATATATATATATATACTGTATACAGTACCAGTCAAAAGTTTTAGAACATCTGCTCATTCAAGAGTTTTTCTTTATTTTTACTATTTTCTACATTGTAGAATAATAGTGAATACATCAAAACTATGAAATAACCCATATGGAATCATGTAGTAACCAAAAAAGTGTGAAACAAATATCTGACCCTATTCAGGAAACTAGGCAAATGCCGCAAGTCACGACTTCACAGGAGAGCCGTTTGAACATATATATATATATATTTTGATTACCAACACAGACTGAAGAACTCAAATAGACAGAAGCCTTCTATGGCGGACCAATCCGAACTACTCTCTCGGCAATTTTGACAGAAAGTGGCTTCATTTCAAGCTAAAGTGTACTGTTAGCTATCTACTGTAGCTAACATTAGCTGGCTGGCTCCCTAGCTGATGTTATCTTTCATTTCCCAGAGCCGTTTGCTGTTCTATGTACATATGTACATATTCTTTATCCCTTTACACTTGTGTGTATAAGGTAGTAGTTGTGGAATTGTTAGGTTAGATTACTTGTTGGTTATTACTGCATTGTCGGAACTAGAAGCACAAGCATTTCGCTACACTCGCATTAACATCTGCTAACCATGTGTATGTGACAAATAAAATTTGATTTGATTTCTAGTAAGCTAACATTGAACATGGTTGGTGAACGTCTGCAAAAAAGCGTAATGAAATTGTTGCCAGCAGAGCTTGTTAGGCTGTTTTCATGCTATCCAGAGGTAAACAAACCAGAGGGTCAAGTGTGCACTCCGAGAGCGAAACGAGATGGGTGGGGCTAAATCTTAAGAGGGTGTGAACGATGCTAAATGGGTGTAAACAAAGAAGAGCTCTTCACTAGATAGCAAAACATTCAAAGGTGATTTTCTCAAAAGTGAGTTTACAAGTTGATCAACTTTCAAAGCAGAATTAGTTTCCCATTGTTCCTCAAATGCAGTGTATGATATACCATTTTGTAGCTCTGAGTCTCTACTTTTATCTAATGTAAAAAATACAATTTCACATTTTGCTACACAAGACCAAATCCATGTGGTGAGTCACATATCTGGCACCCCATATCACATATCTGGCACCCCAATGGTGGAACAAACTCCCTCACGACGCCAGGTCAGCGGAGTCAATCACCACCTTCCGGAGACACCTGAAACCCCACCTCTTTAAGGAATACCTAGGATAGGATAAAGTAATCCTTCTAACCCCCCCCCCCCCCTTAAAAGAGTTAGATGCACTATTGTAAAGTGGTTGTTCCACTGGATATCATAAGGTGAATGCACCAATTTGTAAGTCGCTCTGGATAAGAGCGTCTGCTAAATGACTTAAATGTAAATGTAAACATATTTTAGATTCTTCAAAGTAGCCACCCTTTGCCTTGATGACAGCTTTGCACACTCTTGGCATTCTCTCAACCAGCTTCCCCTGGAATGCTTTTCCAACAGTCTTGAAGGAGTTCTCACATGCTGAGCACTTGTTGGCTGCTTTTCCTTCACTCTGCGGTCCAACTCATCCCAAACCATCTCAATTGTGATTGTGGAGGCCAGGTCATCTGATGCAGCACTCCATCACTCTCCTTGGTCAAATAGCCCTTACACAGCATGGAGGTGTGTTGGGTCATTGTCCTGTTGAATAACAAATGATAATCCATCTAAGCGCTAACCTGATGGGATGACGTATCGCTGCAGAATGCTGTGGTAGACATGATGGTTAAGTGTGCCTTGAATTCTAAATAAATCACTGACAGAGTCACCAGCAAAGCACCCCACACCATCACACCTCCATGCTTCATGGTGGGAACCACACATGCAGAGATCATCCGTTCATCTACTCTGCGTCTCACAAAGACACGGCGGTTGTAACCGAAAATCTCAAATTTGGACTCATCAGATCAAAGCACAAAGCTCCTGTCTAATGTCCATTGCTTGTGTTTCTTGGCCCAAGCAAGTCTCCTCTTCATATTGTTGCCCTTTAGTAGTGGTTTCTTTGCATCAATTTGACCATGAAGGCCTGATTCACACAGTCTCCTCTGAACAGTTGATGTTGAGATGTGTCTGTTACTTGAACTCTGTGAAGCATTTATTTGGGCTGCAATTTCTGAGGATGGTAATTCTAATGAATTTATCCTCTGCAGCAAAGGTAACTCCGGGTCTTCCTTTCCTGTGGCGGTCCTCATGAGAGCCAGTTTCATCATAGCGCTTGATGGTTTTTTGCGACTTCACTTAAAGAAACTTTAAGTTCTTGACATTTTCCGGATTGAGCTCCATTCATGTCTTAAAGTAATGATGGACTGTCGTTTCTCTGTATTTGAGCTGTTCTTGCAATATGGACATGTTTTTTTACCAAATAGGGCTAACTTCTGTACACCAACCCTACCTTGTCACAAAACAACTGATTGTCTCAAACGCATTAAGAAGGAAATAAATTCCACAAATTCACTTTTAACAAAGCACACCTGTTAATTGGAATGCACTCCAGGTGACTACATAATGAAGCTGGATGAGAGAATGCCAAATGTGCAAAGCTGTCATCAAGGCAAAGGGTGGCTACTTTGAAGAATTTCAAATATAAAATATATTTTGATTTGTTTAACACTTTTTTGGTTACTACATGATTCTGTATGTGTTATCTCATAGTTTTGATGTCTTCAGTATTATTCTACAATGTAGAAAATAGTAAAAATAAAGAAAAACCCTTGAATGAGTAGGTGTGTCCAAACTTTTGACTGGTACTCTATATACAGTATACTATAGATACAGTGCCTTCAGAAAATATCCACAACCCTTAACTTTTTCAAAATTGTGTTGTGTTACAGCCTGAACTTAAAATGGATCAAATTGATATTTTGTGTCCCTGGCCTACACACAATACCCCATAACGTTACTTTGGAATTATGCTTCCATTTTTTTTAAACAAATTAATTCAAAATGAAAAGATGAAATGTCTTAGTTACAGTTTTGACTTGAAAATACGTTTAAAAATCTGTGGCAAGACTTGAAAATGGCTGTTTTTAAAGTCACCATTGGCCTCATGGGGAGCAATTTCCTTCTTCTACGGCAACTGAGTTGAGATGGACGCCTGTATCTTTGTAGTGACTGGGTGTATTGATACACCATACAAAGTGTAATTAATAACTTCACCATGCTCAAAGGGATATTCAATATCTGCTTTAAAAAAAAATTATAGCCTTCTTTTGTGAGGCATTGGAAAATCTCCCTAGTCTTTGTGGTCTGTGTTTGAAATTCACTGCTTGACTAAGGGACATGCAGGTGTTGCAGAGTGTGTTGCTCAGCCATATGCATGTACAGTGCATTCGGAAAGTATTCAGACCCCTTGACATTTTCCACATTTTGTTACGTTACAGCATTCTTCTAAAATTGATTACATTTACACACAATACCCCATAATGACAAAGCAAAAACAGTTTTTACAATTGTTTGGAAATGTATTAAACATTTTAAACTGAAATATTACATTTACATAAGTATTCAGACCCTTTACTCAGTACTTTGTTGAAGCCATAGATTGGAAAGCTGCCGTGGTCATCCCCCTCTTCAAAGGGGCACACTCTCTAGAGCCAAACTGTTATAGATCTATGTCCATCCTGCCCTGCCTTTCTAAAGTCTTTGAAAGCCAAGTTAACAAACAGATCACCGACCATTTCGAATCCCACTGTACCTTCTCCACTATGCAATCTGGTTTCCGAGCTGGTCATGGGTGCACCTCAGCCACGCTCAAGGTCCTATACGATATCATAACCGCCATCGATAAAATACTTTACTGTACAGCCGTCTTCATTGACCTGGCCAAGGCTTTCAACTCTGTCAATCACCGCATTCTTATCGGCAGACTCAACAACCTTGGCTTCTCAAATGACTGCCTCGCTTGGTTCACCAACTACTTCTCTGATAGAGTTCAGTGTGTCAAATCAGAGGGCCTGTTGTCCGGACCTCTGGCAGTCTCTATGGGGGTGCCACAGGGTTCAATTCTCGGGCCGACTCTTTTCTCTGTATATATCAACAATGTCGCTCTTGCTGCTGGTGATTCTCTGATCCACCTCTATGCAGACGACACCATTCTGTATACATCTGGCCCTTCTATGGACACTGTGCTAACAAACCTCCAAACAATGCCATACAACCAAGATACAACCAATGCCATAGCCAGCAGCATACCACCCTGCATACCACTACTGGCTTGCTTCTGAAGCTAAGCAGGGTTGGTCCTGGTCAGGCCCTGGATGGGAGACCAGATGCTGCTGGAAGTGGTGTTGGAGGGCCAGTAGGAGGCACTCTTTCCTCTGGTCTAAAAAATATCCCAATGCCCCAGGGCAGTGATTGGGGACACTGCCCTGTGTAGGGTGCCGTCTTTCGGATGGGACGTTAAACGGGTGTCCTGACTCTCTGAGGTCATTAAAGATCCCATGGCACTTATCGTAAGAGTAGGGGTGTTAACCCCGGTGTCCTGGCTAAATTCCCAATCTGGCCCTCAAACCATCATGGTCACCTAATAATCCCCACTTTACAATTGGCTCATTCATCCCCCTCCTCTCCCCTGTAACTATTCCCCAGGTCGTTGCTGCAAATGAGAACGTGTTCTCAGTCAACTTACCTGGTAAAATAACGGAAAAATAAATAAATAAAATAAACAACACTCCTTCCATGGCCTCAAACTGCTTTTAAATGCTAGTAAAACTAAGTGCATGCTCTTCAACCGATCGCTGCCCGCACCCTCCCTCCCACCCGACTAGCATCACAACTCTGGACGGTTCTGACCTAGAATATTTGGACAACTAGTTAGACTGTGTCTCCTTCCAGACTCACATTAACACATTAACATTAACATCTCCAATCCAAAATTAAATCTAGAATCGGCTTCCTATTTCGCAACAAAGCATCCTTCACTCTCATAAAACTGACTATCCTACCGATCCTCGACTTCGGCGATGTCATTTACAAAATAGCCTCCAACACTCTACTCAGCAAACTGGATGCATTCTATCAGTGCTATTCGTTTTGTCACCAAAGCCCCATATACTACCCACCACTGTGACCTGTATGCTCTCGTTGGCTGGCCCTCACTACATATTCGTCGCCAAACCCACTGGCTCCAGGTCATCTATAAGTCTCTGCTAGGTAAAGCTCCGCCTTATCTCAGCTCACTGGTCACCGTAGCAACACCCACCCGTA
This sequence comes from Salvelinus namaycush, assembly GCF_016432855.1. Taxonomy (NCBI): domain Eukaryota; kingdom Metazoa; phylum Chordata; class Actinopteri; order Salmoniformes; family Salmonidae; genus Salvelinus; species Salvelinus namaycush. Next base: position 5,212,516 of record NC_052315.1, read on the forward strand.
GCACGCACTCCAGCAGGTATATTTCACTGGTCATCCCCAAAGCCAAGACTTCCTTTGGCCGCCTTTCCTTCCTGTTCTCTGCTGCCAATGACTGGAACGAATTTCAAAAATCACTGAAGCTGGAGTCTTATATCTCCCTCTCTAACTTAAAGCATCATCTGTCAGAGCAGCTCACAGATCACTGTACCTGTACACAGCCCATCTGTAAATGGCACACCCAACTACCTCATCCCCATATTATTACTTACCCTCTTGCTCTTTTGCACCCCAGTATCTCTACTTGCACATCATCATCTGCGCACCTGTCACTCCAGTGTTAATGCTAAATTGTAATTATTTTGCCTCTATGGCCTATTTATTGCCTTACCTCCCTACTCTTCTACGTTTGCAAACACTGTACATAAGATTTTTCTATTGTGTTATTGACTGTACTCTTGTTTATTCCATGTGTAACTCTGTGGTGTTGTTTTTGTCACTTTGCTTTGCTTTATCTTGGCCAGGTCACAGTTGTAAATGAGAACTTGTTCTCAACTAGCCTACCTGGTTAAATAAAGGTGAAATAAATGTAAAATAAAAAAGCACCTTTGTCAGTGATTACAGCCTCAGTCTTCTTGGGTATGACGCTACAAGCTTGGCACACCTGTATTTGGGAAGTTTCTCCCATTCTTTTCTACAGATCCTCTCAAGCTCTGTCAGGTTGGATGGGGAGCATCGCTGCACAACTATGTTCAGGTCTCTCCAGAGATGTTCGATCAGGTTCAAGTCCAGCCTCTGGCTGGGCCACTCAAGGACATTCAGAGACTTGTCCCAAAGCCACTCCTGCATTGTCTTGTCTGTGTGCTTAGGTTCGTTGTCCGGTTGGAAGGTGAACCTTCGCCCCAGTCTGAGCGCCCTGGAGCAGGTTTTCATCAAGCATCTCTCTGTACATTGCTCCTTTTTTCTATCCCTCAATCCTGACTAGTCTCCCTGTCCCTGCCACAGAAAAACATCCCCACAGCATGATGCTGTCACCCCCATGCTTCACAATAGGGATGGTGCCAGGTTACTTCCCGACCTTGATGCTTGGCATTCAGCCCAAAGAATTTAATCTTGGTTTCATCAGACCAGAGAATCTTGTTTCTCATAGTCTGAGAGTCCTTTAGGTGGCTTTTGGCGAACTCCAAGCGGGCTGTCATGTGCCTTTTAATGAGGAGTGGCTTCCATGTGGCCACTGCCATAAAAGCCTGATTTGGGAGAGTGCTGCAGATATGGTTGTCCTTCTGGAAGGTTCTCCCATCTCCACAGGGGAACTCTAGAGCTCTGTCAGAGTGACCATTGGGTTCTTGGTCACCTCCCTGACCAAGGCACTTCTCCCCCGATTGCTCAGTTTGGCTGGGTGTTCAGCTCTAGGAAGAGTCTTGGTGGTTCCAAACTTCTTCCATTTAAGAATTATGGAGGGTACTGTGCTCTTGGGGACCTTTTAATGCTGTAAAAAAAAATTGGTACCCCTCCTCAGGTCTGTGCCTCGACACAAACCTGTCTCGGAGCTCTACGGTCAATTCCTTCGACCTCATGGCTTGGTTTTTGCTCTGACATGCACTGTCAACTGTGGGACCTTATATAGACAGGTGTGTGCCTTTTCAAATCATGTCCAATCAATTGAATTTACCAGAGGTGGACTCCAAGTTGTAGAAACATCTCAAGGATGATTAATGGAAACAGGATGCACCTGAGCTCAATTTCGAGTCTCATAGCAAAGGGTCTGAATAGTTATGTAAATAAGGTATTTCTTTTTATTTTGAAAAAATATGCAAACTTTTCAACAACAAAAAATTCTCGCTTTGTCATAATAGGGTATGGTGTGTAGATTGATGAGGAAAAGAATAAGGCTTTAATGTAATGGTTTAGTACAGTACATTTGACAACTGAGTGGAAACACCGTAAAACCAGATTATCTCTGGTATTTGTCACAACTTGTTGTGTCCTCATTACACAACAGTTTCCGTGTTCCACAGTAGAATCAAATAAAAAAGGAAAATGTTATTGCAGCGTTCCCCAAGAGGCATTTCTACACTGAAACAGAATGATTGAAATGAATCGGCCCACTGGCTCCCATATTGTATGCAGTTCCATCTAAATATTTCCATTTCTCTTCTGTGATATAATCTTCCATACTGTATAATTGTCCTGATCCTGCTTTATGTCATGCTCACCATCTCTTTTATGGCATAATCTTTGACATTCTACTTTGGTTCATGCTCACTTTCGGTCCAGTTGGCCATGGAGTGATATTGTACAAGTCAGTGAGCAGGTCCTCCCAAACGTGATTAAAGAGAACTGTGAAAGGATTGTGAAAGTCCTCCGTCCCTCCCTTCTGTTCTCTTATCTTATTTTCTCTCCTCTCCTCCTCCTCTCATCTGTTGAGTAGGCCTCTGCTCCTCTCGTCCTTCTCTGCTTGATTAGCTGCTGTGGTTGTCACAATCAGAGACCACGTGTCAGTGCTACAGAGATTTCATGGATTCAGTGCCCAGGATTGAGTCATCATCCTCCACTGTGTAATCAGTGGGCTCTCTGAACTAGTGCACCCTTAACCTGTTTGGGATAAGGGGCAGTATTTTCACGTTTCGGGTGAAAAGCATGCCCAGAGTAAACTGCCTGTTACTCAGGCCCAGAAGCTAATATATGCATATGATTAGTATATTTGGATAGAAAACACTCATAAGTTTCTAAAACTGTTTGAATGATGTCTGTGAGTATATGTGAGTATATCATATGGCAGGGAAAAATAAACCAGGAAGTGGAAAATCTGAGGTTTGTAGTTTTTCAAGTGATCGCTAGCCAATATACAGTGTAAATGGGGTCATATTGCACTTCCACTAGACGTCAACAGTCTTTAGAACGTTATTTCAGGCTTATACTATGAAGGGGGAGCAAATAAGAGCTGTTTGAATCAGGGGTCTGGCAGAATGCCATGAGCTAAGTCTCGCGCGTGGCCGTGGGCGCGAGCTCCGTTCCTTTTCATTTCTAAAGACAAAGGAATTGTCCGGTTGAAACATTATTGAAGATTTATGATAAAAGAATCCTAAAGATTGATTATATACATCGTTTGACATGTTTCTACGAACTGTAATGGAACTATTGACTACGTCTGGACTTAGTGCCCACGCCTTGTGAATTTCGATTGGTGAACTAAACGCGCTAACAAAAATGAGGTATTTGGACATAAAGATGAACTTTATCGAACAAAATAAACATTTATTGTGGAACTGGGATTCCAGGGAGTGCATTCTGATGAAGATCATCAAAGGAGTGAATATTTATAACGCTATTTCTGACTTTTACTGACTCCACAACATGGTGGGTATCTGTATGGCTTGTTTTTGTGGCTGAGCGCTGTACTCAGATTATTGCATGGTGTGCTTTTGCCGTAAAGCTTTTTTGAAATCTGACACAGCGGTTGCATTAAGGAGAAGTATATCTTTAATTCTATGCATAACACTTGTATCTTTCATCAACGTTTATGATGAGTATTTCTGTAAATTGATGTGGCTCTGCAAATTCGCCAGATGTTTTCGAGGTACAACATTACTGAACATAACGCACCAATGTAAACTGAGATTTTTGGATATAAATATGAACTTTATCGAACAAAACATACATGTAGTGTGTAACATGAAGTCCTATGAGTGCCATCTGATGAAGATCATCAAAGGTTAGTGATTCATTTTATCTCTATTTCTGCTTTTTGTGACTCCTCTCTTTGGCTGGAAAATGGCTGTATGTTTTTTGTGACTAGGCTTTTTGTGATGCTGACCTAACATAATCGGATGGTGTGCTTTCGCTGTAAAGCCTTTTTGAAATCTGACACGATGGCTAGATTAACAAGAAGTTAAGCTTTAATTTGGTGTATTGCACTTGTGAATGTATGAAAGTTTTAGAACACCTACTCATTCAAGGGTTTTTCTTAATTTTTATTATTTTCTACATTGTAGAATAATAGTGAAGACATCAAAACTATGAAATAACACATACAGAATCATGTAGTAACCAAAAAAGTGTTAAACAAATCAAAATATATTTTATATTTGAGATTCTTCAAATAGCCACCCTTTGCCTCGATGGCAGCTTTGCACACTCTTGGCATTCTCTCAGCCAGCTTCATTAGGTAGTCACCTGGAATGCATTTTAATTAACAGGTGTGCTATAAGTTAATTTGTGTAATTTCTTTTCTTCTTAATGCATTTCAGCCAATCAGTTGTGTTGTGACAAGGTATGGGGGGTATAGAGAAGATAGCCCTATTTGGTAAAAGACTAAGACCATATTATGTCAAGAAGAGCTCAAATAAGCAAAGAGAAACGACAATCCAGCGTTACTTTAAGACATGAAGGTCAGTCAATACGGAATATTTCAAGAACTTTGAAAATGTTTATTTTAGTGCAGTCGCAAAAACCATCAAGCACTATGATGAAACTGGCTCTCATGGGGACCGCCATAGTTGTGACGTCTTCACTATTATTCTACAGTGTAGAAAATAGTAAAAATAAAGAAAAACCCTTGAATGAGTAGGTGTTCTAACATTTTTGACCGGTAGTGTACGTGATATTTAAGCACTGTAGATCAGGGGCCTGCTGATCTGTAAATCAAGTGACAACTCCCTCCACTTTGGACATATTGGTTAGAATAAAATAATCACTTTTGAAAGGGTATTACAGCAGAAATCCCCTATCTGTATTGATTGAATAGTTGCGGCAAATCAATGCAGTCTTAAAGACCTGTGTTGTTGTCTATCAATGTCTACTGTGGGACATTGGCTGTGTTTGCACAAGCAGCCCATTTCTGATCTTTTTATCCCACTAATTTGTATTTTTACCAATCAGATCAGCTTTGAAAAATATCTGATGTGAAAAGATCTGAACTGATTGGTCAAAAGACCAAGTCGTGGAAAGAAATATCAGAATTGCCTGTCTAAACGCAGCCCAAAGGATGTTTCATTGTGATGTGTAAGGTTTTTAAAGGTGTGTGGCTGCAGCATTTAAATAATAACTCAGGAGATTCGGCAGTGAGAGTGTGTTTTGAAGATGTGGCTTTGTGGAGAGCTGATATGAAAGACGGGTTTTCGCTCTCTAGTATCCCTTTCATACACAGACCGAAATCCCACCAATTTTCTTTTTGCCTGCTTTTTTTGTATATTTGAAAAGGGTAGGTGGTAAAAAAAAAGAAGGAAAAATTAAACTTGCTTACACATGATTACTGCATTTTCACAGACCCTCTAACAAGATACAGGTTTCTGGTCTGTGTGAATGGTTCTGTTTTTTTAGCAGGTACATTCATTAAGACTTCCATTGTTTAACTACTCCCTAATGTGAAACAGTCCCTATGGTTTAACAACATCCCCACCCCTTCCAATATTCCAGTTACCCACTGACATGTATAAAAGGGGTATACCTGTAAGAAGGTGGTAAATAAGAGTCTGTTTGAAACGGGGTCACAAACTCAGCAAAAAAAGAAACGTCCTCTCACTGTCAACTGCGTTTTATTTTCAGCCAACTAAACATGTGTAAATATTTGTATAAACATAAGATTCAACTACTGAGACATACACTGAACAAGTTCCACAGACATGTGACTAACAGAAATGGAATTATGTGTCCCTGAACAAAAGGGGGTCAAAATCAAAAGTAACAGTCAGTATCTGGTGTGGCCACCAGCTGCATTAAGTACTGCAGTGCATCTCCTCCTCATGGACTGTACCAGATTTGCCAGTTCTTGCTGTGAGATGTTACCCCACTCTTCCACCAAGGCACTTGCAAGTTCCCGGACATTTCTGGAGGGAATGGCCCTAGCCCTCGCCCTCCGATCCAACAGGTCCCAGACGTGCTCAATGGGATTGAGATCCGGGCTCTTCGCTGGCCATGGCAGAACACTGACATTCCTGTCTTGCAGGAAATCATGCAGTGTACGAGCAGTATGGCTGGTGGCATTGTCATGCTGGAGGGTCATGTCAGGATGAGCCTGCAGGAAGGGTACCACATAAGGGAGGAGGATGTCTTCCCTGTAACGCACAGGGTTGAGATTGCCTGCAATGACAACAAGCTCAGTCCGATGATGCTGTGACACACCGTCCCAGACCATGACGGACCCTCCACCTCCAAATCGATCCCGCACCAGAGTACAAGCCTCGGTGAAACGCTCATTCCTTCAACGATAAACGCGAATCCAACCGTCACCCCTGGTGAGACAAAACCGCGACTCATCAGTGAAGAGCACTTTTTGCCAGTCCTGTCTGGTCCAGCGACGGTGGGTTTGTTCCCCTAGGCGACATTGTTGCCGGTGATGTCTGGTGAGGACCTGCCTACAAGTCCTCAGTCCAGTCTCTCTCAGCCTATTGCAGGCAGTCTGAGCGCTGATGGAGGGATTGTGAATTCCTGGTGTGTTCTGGCAGTTGTTGCCATCATGTACCTGTCCCACAGGTGTGATGTTTGGATGTACCGATCCTGCGCAGGTGTTGTTACACGTGGTCTGCCACTGCGCGGATGATCAGCTGTCCACCCTGTCTCCCTGTAGTGCTGTCTTAGGAGTCTCACAGAACAGACATTTAAAAATATTTTATGAGGATTCATTTTTATGAGAGTCAGACTTTTTTATTTATTTGTTATTTCAACTTTATTTTACCAGGTAGGCTAATTATAGTAGTTCTCATGTACAATTGAGACCTGGCCAAGATTAAGCAAAGCAGTGCGACACAAACAACAACACAGAGTTACACATGGAATAAACAAAAATACAGTCAATAATACAATTTAAAAAGGTCTATATACAGTGTGTGCAAATGAGGTAGGATAAGGGGGTTAAGGCATAAATAGGCCATAGTGGCGCAATAATTACAGTATAGCAATTAAACACGAGTGATAGATGTGCAGAAGATGAATGTGCAAGTAGAGATACTGGGGTGCAAAGGAGCTAAATAAATAACAGTATGGGGATGAGGTAGTTGGATGGGCTATTTAAATATGGGCTATGTACAGGTGCAGTGATCTGTGAGCTGCTCTGACAGCTGGTGCTTGAAGTTAGTGAGGGAGATATGAGTCTCCAGCTTCAGTGATTTTTGCAGTTCGTTCCAGTCATTGGCAGCAGAGAACTGGAAGGAAAGGTGGCCAAAGGAGGAATTGGCTTTGGGGATGACCTGTGAAATATACCTGCTGGAGCGCGTTCTGTGGGTGGGTGTTGCTATGGTGACCAGTGAGCTGAGATAAGGCGGGGCTTTACCTAGCAAAGACTTATAGATGACCTGGAGCCAGTGGGTTTGGCGACGAATATGAAGCGAGGGCCAGCCAACGAGAGCATACAGGTTGCAGTGGTGGGTAGAATATGGGGCTTTGGTGACAAAACAGATGGCACTGTGATAGACTGCATCCAATTTGCTGAGTAGTGTTGGAGGCTATTTTGTAAATGACATCGCCGAAGTCAAGGATCGGTAGGATGGTCAGTTTTACGAGGGTATGTTTGGCAGCATGAGTGAAGGAGGCTTTGTTGCGAAATTGGAAGCCGATTCTAGATTTAATTTTGGATTCGAGATGCTTAATGTGAGTCTGGAAGGAGAGTTTACGGTCTAACCAGACACCTAGGTATTTGTAGTTGTCCACATATTCTAAGTCAGAACCGTCCAGAGTAGTGATGCTGGATGGGTGGACAGGTGTGGGCAGTGATCGGTTGAAGAGCATGCATTTAGTTTTACTTGCATTTAAGAGCAGTTGGAGGCCACGGAAGGAGAGTTGTATGGCATTGAAGCTCGTCTGGAGGGTAGTTAACACAGTGTCAAAGAAGAAGGGTCAAAGAAGGGCCAGAAGTATTCAGAATGGTGTCGTCTGCGTAGAGGAGGATCAGAGAATCACCAGCAGCAAAAGCGACATCATTGATATATACAGAGAAGAGAGTCGGCCCGAGAATTGAACCCTGTGGCACCCCCATAGAGACTGCCAGAAGTCCGGACAACAGCCCCTCCGGTTTGACACAGCCACATTGGAAATCCAGCCTACCTGGTCACCTGTGGTCTTTCACCTGTGGTCATTCACCTGTGGTCATTCTTTGAGTCACAAAATAATTTCAAGTAGGTCTTTTCTATAAGATGTACATTACAGTATTTAGTGACATCGTTTTGCTTTTGAGATGGCGGAGTTCTGTTGTCTTTATCTGTTGTGTGATGCTGTGACCTCTCATGTAAGGGAAAATGTTGTGTTCAAAACAGATTTGACTCCATTTTCTGCTGGTCTGCCAAACAGAAGCTCTCGGCAATGCAGCTCTCTCTCTCGCTCTTTTTCTTTTAATTTATTTGATTCTGTGATGGACTCACACATCTGAAGACAAAGCGTTCCAGATTGCAGCTGCCGCCCGCCCACACACACCCACAGACATGCTGCATTACTCACAAATACACAAATCAACTCTGCTGCTCACACACACTTATGGTCACACAACACACACACAACAGTACAGTTTGTGGCATGCCTTTTAGAAACAGACCCGTGTATAGAGCAGTTTGTGGCATGCCTTCAGAAACAGACCCGTGTATAGAGCAGTTTGTGGCATGCCTTCAGAAACAGACCCGTGTATAGAGCAGTTTGTGGCATGCCTTCAGAAACAGACCCGAGTATAGAGCAGTTTGTGGCATGCCTTCAGAAACAGACCCGTGTGTAGAGCAGTTTGTGGCATGCCTTCAGAAACAGACCCGTGTATAGAGCAGTTTGTGGCATGCCTTCAGAAACAGACCCGTGTGTAGAGCAGTTTGTGGCATGCCTTCAGAAACAGACCCGTGTATAGAGCAGTTTGTGGCATGCCTTCAGAAACAGACCCGTGTATAGAGCAGTTTGTGGCATGCCTTCAGAAACAGACCTGTGTATAGAGCAGTTTGTGGCATGCCTTCAGAAACAGACCCGTGTATAGAGCAGTTTGTGGCATGCCTTCAGAAACAGACCCGTGTATAGAGCAGTTTGTGGCATGCCTTCAGAAACAGACCCGTGTGTAGAGCAGTTTGTGGCATGCCTTCAGAAACAGACCCGTGTATAGAGCAGTTTGTGGCATGCCTTCAGAAACAGACCCGTGTGTAGAGCAGATACTGTAACATTCCGTTTTATCTAACCATGACTATTCACACACACAGCCTAACTGTCCAGTCTGAATCTAGCTTGTCACTCTTATGACGTGCATTATAGCCTACAAGTCATATTGAATTGATGATCAACTGCCGTAGATCAAATTCATTGCTCAATTTGAGCAACACGCTCTGCTCTTCGCCGTAGTACATTTTTGTCTATTTCTTCTTGTAACGATCTCTTTGTATGCTTTCAACTCATCAATGGAAAACCATTGCACTTTCCCAAAGGGTTTCTTACTAGGTGAATAAAACGAGTTATACGGTGTAAGAATATTTCGATGATAAATATACAACGCAGAGGACGAGAAGTCAATCGTGTATTAACGATCTGTAATAGGGGATTAATGAGCAATGGGTCAGAGACATGGGAGGAATTTGTCTATATATCGAGTCTGAAACAGGATACTTGTTATTTGCACATTGGCCCAGGTTTTATTGCAAGGAATTGTAATTGGTCAACCACAGGCTAGGGATGGGTTAAAAACTTCATCCTGTTCCTTTGTTCTGTGGAGAGAACCACAGGAGAGCATCACTGAGGACAAGGGAGAATGAACATCTACCTCTCCGCATTATTTGTTCTCTTTGATAAAGAATAAACTTATTTTCCTTCCCCTTGATTTGCTTTGGGGTTTGTGTTATTGAAGAGTAACATCAACTGCAAACAACGGTGTCTAATATTAGGACAGCCTCAATCCTAATATGGACACCGCACAGTTAGATACACAAAATATACAGTAGGTCTACTCAAGAAGTAGTTTGAAAGAGTTTACGTCATTTGAATTGTAACTCAGCAATCCCGTGTCATGTTTAAGGAGGATTAACATTCGGGAAGATAATGGTGCAGAGCTAGACAATTCTGCCCAGGGATGAAAGGATGGATGCTTAGCTCTACTGACGTGAGAGGTTGCTGAGCTCGGTACGGAAGTTTTCTGCTCTCTTGTCAGGCCTTTTTGGTTTGTGTCCAGAAACAATTCCTAACAGTTTTGCTGACATGGGAAGGGAAATCTGTCATGTAGGTAACTAGCTAACTATTCCACACAGCTAACTAGCTTACCCAGCTAACTAGCTAACTCACTTACACAGCTAGCTAGCTAACTCGCTTACACACCTAGCAACACTTACATAGATAACTAGCCCACACAGCTAACTAGCTTACACAGTTAACTAGCTAGAGATCCCACATCGCTACAGTAAACTTTAGTCAACCAACCCAGGCCCTGTAACCTCAATGTAGCTGTATTTACAGTCAGGCCCTGTAACCTCAGTATAGCTGTATTTACAGTCAGGCCCTGTAACCTCAGTATAGCTGTATTTACAGTCAGGCCCTGTAACCTCAGTATAGCTGTATTTACAGCATGGAAAACTCCCCGGTATCGCTAGGGTTCTCTCTGTGGCTGTGAAGTCATTCTGTATAGCTTATGAATAATACATGCTGACTGTTTGTGTGTTTTCGAATCTGTGAATTATATAGACGTCTGCAAGTAATAGCATTGTGTAATCGACCGATCTGGTAATTTAGCTGTGTTTGGCATTGAGTTCTTGGTATACTCTGGGGTATTAGGCTTGGGTCTTGCTCTTGTGTGTGGATGTATTGTATTCTACAGTATATGACTGTAATTGCATGCAGTTAAGGGGGTTTGAATTTCTCCCTGTAGCAGAATGTGTGGTATATCTAGACCAAGTGGTTGGCACATGGACAGTGCTCTGCATTTGGGAGCCATCATTAGCAGTGCACAGTGTGTGTTACTGTGTTAAGCCTCTCCTCAGCCTAGCACCAGATTTATCCTCTCCATCAATAAAAACATAATTTTCTGTTCATCGTGAAGATCAATGTAATGATGATAAACCGTTCAGAGTCAGTGTATAATATAATCTTGGATATGTTTCATATTTCATGAGGGAGGCATAACAAGGTCATTATTCCACTGAGCGCCGATACATGGATCCTTGTCACCTCTATTGCCATGGATACCGCTCTGCCTACTGTGATCATGCAGTATATAGCCATACAGGTGCTAGTAAAAGTCAACACACTCCTTGCACAGTCTTCACATTTTGCTGCCTTCAAATTAAATCAAAAAAGAGATTCGATTGGATTTTTTTATCCTATCGATCTACACAATTATAGAACAGTTTCCAAATGACTTAGTGCAACCTTATTTTGTAAATGCTAATTGTGTATGTCCTCACACCCCAGTGTTAATACTTGTTGGAAGTGTCGTGTCTTTGACTATGCCAGATTAATTGCTATGACATGCTATTCTATAAAATAATTTATCCGTAATTAATATTACCTGATTGAACTAATCATGTAAATATTAATTAACGAGAGGGACACCACGAAAGAATATTTATAGAGCTGTTATCTTCCGAATAAACTCTTAAAGATTTAGTAATATTTTACTAAATAGCAGTCACATTAATCGTCATTTTATTCAGTCTCATCTGAAAGTGGTAAATCCTTGGTTATCTGCAAGAATCCTGGCTAACAAGTTGAATCAGCAATACAAAATTGGGTTTAATTATTTATTTACTAAATACCTAACTAATCACACAGAAACACACATACACAATTAAATCACAACTTGATTACAAAGTGCCGTCATAAAGAAAACGTCCCTAGCGGGCGGAATAGACATGACAGCTTGTTACACAAAGGAAAGGGGGGGGCTGGGTTTTAGTGAAAGAGCGGGAGACTGGAACATAGGCGAAGCTGTGTTATCGTAAATACAGTATCTTATGCATTCTAAATTACCGCCCATTTGAAAAGGAAAATGCAATAAATATTTACTCTGAGCTGCGCTTCAGTAGGTTGGTGGTAGATGGAAGACCGTATCGCCAACCCGAGTCCTCTGTCCTTTGAAGAATGTCTCTGGTGATCACTGGATACGTTGGAGTAACGTCGTGTGTAGTAGACGGGATACTCTGACTGTCCTTCCTAACCTACGTTTGTAGCAGCTGTTGCTAACTCAACGGCTAGGAGGTATCCCTTCTGTAGTGAATACGAGTTCAAAGTTCATACCATTCACAACCAAAGTCCATGCTGCTGTTGGCTTAGTTCTGTAGTTATTATCTGAACCATTCTGACACCGGATCGTCATCCTAGTGTACCCGGAACAGAAAGTTATATTTTTGTCAATGCTTTATATAGTGGAGGGAGAGGGGTGTGTCTGAAAAGTCTATTACCCATGTCTCTTCACAGGGGCGGGCCCCTGGTTGAGCAGATGCCCAAACTTATGAGAACACAAATCTCTCATTTGGAAGCTAAAATTAAATTTCATCTCTTCACAAATAATTTCATATTCAAACATTTGAATTAAACAACAATTCCATGTGAATCCGATACCTCTGACGTTTAGACTTTCGACAGTAGAGTTTATGTCATTCTATCATTGATGAGAATGTGTCAGAGGGCAACCGAACTGACATAATATACCTTAAGTACCACCGCATATGTTCAGTTGGTCGGATTACCAGAATATAGTTCATTTCCCCCCACTTCTGATGTTCCCAGAATCTCTATGTTAACCAAGGGGTTTTCTTATGTCACATCAGTTATAGTAGGGAGAGAGAAAAAGGGGGAAAGAGGTATTTATGACTGTCATAAACCTAACCCCAACCCAACGTCATGACAGTAGCACCTTTTGGCAGCTATTACAGCTGGGAATCATGTTGAATAAGATTTTACCAACCTTACACAACTCTTAAGACAACACACTGAGTGAACATTAACATTATAAACACCTGCTCTTTCCGTGACATAGACTGACCAGGTGAAAGCTATGATCCCTTATTGATGTCACTTGTTAAATCCACTTCAAATCAGTATAGATGAAGGGGAGGAGACGGGTTAAAGAAGGATTTTTAAGCCTCGAGTCAAATGAGACATCGATTGTGTATGTGTGCCTTTTCAGAATGGGTGATTGGGCAAGACAAAATATTTAAGTGTCTTTGAACAGGGTATGGTAGTAGGTGCCAGGTGTACCGGTTTCACTATGTCAAGAACTGCAATGCTGCTGGGTTTTTTACGCTCAACAGTTTCCCATGTGTATCAAGAATGGTCCCCCACCCAAAGGACATCCAGCCAACTTGACACAACTGTTGGAAGCATTGGAGTCCATTCCCTGACAAATTGAGGCTGTTCTGAAGGCAAAAGGGGGTGCAACTCAATATTAGGAAGGTGTTCCTAATGTTTAGTACATTCAGTGGATATCTGTTGTTTTTGTCAGAATTGCTCAAGCTCAGTAAATTTGGTTGGGAATCATTGATGAACAGCAATGTACAAACATTTTCTCTGTTTTTTTTTTCCAACCAGATTTAAGTCAAGTAGGAGACTAGACCATTAAGAACACTCAACACCTCCTGGAAAGGCATTCTCGTGTGTCTTTGGCATAAAGATTTGGTAGTTGTCCTGCGGTTTTCAGAAGACTATGGCAGGGTCTCCTCTAACTTACCTGGGCTCTGCTCCTTTCATTTTTCTTATCGTCCTGACAATCTCCCCAGTCCCTACTGGTGACAAGCATACCCATAACATGATGCTGCCACCACAATACATTATTTTTTCCAACAAGGTTGTTAAGTAATGCTGCAAAATACTGCAAAGACATTACCTTTTGGGCGTAAATTAAAAACTACAGGTTTGGGTCATATCCAATACAACAGAGTGAAACCCTCTGTATTTGCAAGTATTGTGGTGGCAGCATCATGTTATGGGTATGCTTGTCATCGGTAGGGACTGGAAGTTTGTCAGGATCAGAAGAATGGGATATATAATTTTTTTTCCAGCAAGACATTTACACACATTTTTTGAGCAAAGCCACACAAGAAAGCCTTTCCAAGGCGTGTTGAGTGTTCCTGAGTGGCCTAGTCTCAGGCATGACTTAAATTTGCTTGAAAATCAGAGACAAGGTTTGAATATTCCAATCTATCAATAATTCACAACCAAATTGAATGAGATTGAGCAAATTAATTAAAAATGAAAAGCTGAAATGTCTTGAGTCAATAAGTATTCAACCCCTTTTTGTTTATGGCAAGCCTAAATAAGTTCAGGAGTAAACATTTGCTTAGCAGATCATATAATAAGTTGCATGGACTCACTCTGTGTGCTATAATAGTGTTTAACATGATTTTTGAATGACCTACAGTATGTTTAGTAGAAAGTAAGAAAGCTTCAGATGATCCTGCCTGCTTGGTGTTCTCCTGTCTCTCACAGTGGGCCTTTTACCCACAGTTTGTGTGTGTGTGTGTGCTTGCTAGCACGATTCTGCCTGCATCTGGGCATGCACTCAAAGGAGCCAGCCATCCCACCACTCTATTTAAAAAGGAGAAAGAGAGAGAGATTGATCTGTTTCACTGGGATTGCTACAGTAGAGGTGGACTTCTTCCAAAATAAAATGTTGATGTTCAGTGGCTCTTTTATAATCTCTTCTATGGGAAGTGCTTTACCACCTGTAAGATTCTCGCAGTTAATTAGTGGGATGTTAATATTGACTTTCTCTATCTTGTCATCTCTGTTATTTTAGTTTTGTAATTCAGCAGTTAAAACCTCTTCAACTCTCAAACTAGCAGTTTCAAGCCTTCCAATAGCAGATATTTTCCTACCAAACTGACAACCTTCAGTCGTCCAGCGTAGAGTGCTTTTGTGTGTCGTGTCCAGATGGCGTGAAGCTATCGCCACGGTTACCTGGAGTAGGACGGATTATATTTTTAGAAAGCTGTTGAGCAGAGAGAGAGAGACTTAGGACATGGACAAGTCACTTTTAGAAAGATCTTTACCCAGGAAGAGCTTTAGTCCTAAAACAAGTCCAGATTTAAATGTTATATCACTTTATGTTGCTAATATTGAATCCCTATAACTTTCTATTCAAGAAGCATAGCGCCACACTGCATTATCTATATGTTTTAGTGTGTGCCAGTTCTCGTGACACATTCCTACACGCACAGAATAGGGAATAGAATAGATAGAATACAACTTTATTGTCCCACCCAGGATGGACATTTTTCTTTGGCCTCACCTTCCATTAAAATAATCACATACACATACATTCTCACATCATCCACATTTAAACTAGTCAGTCCATCATGTTACATCCACTAACAACATAGAGGACTTTAATACATTCACTAACAACGACCACTGTCCCAACTGCACTAGATAGATAAGTACATATACTGATACAATTTACTTTGCGTTTAGTAGTCCAACAGCACAAGGAACTAATGCATGTTCTTGGCCATGGGCATTCTGAAGCGCCGGCCAGAGGGAAGCCTCTCCAACTAGAGGGTGGGAGGTGTCGCCAATGACAGCCAGTGCCTTCTTTTTGGTTGCCTTGTGGAACGGAATGCTCAAATGTGCCTGTGGTCGACCAATTACTTTGTTGACTGTGTTTACTATTCTGGTCATTTTGCTTTTGCTCCTCACGCTCAGATTACCATACCAAACTGTCATATTGAACGTTAGAATGCTTTTCACCAAGCTGCTGTACACCCTCCAGAACATCCTGGCTGACCCCAAACCCCTTTAATTTCCTGATTAAGTACAGACGTTGGCTTGCTTTTAAATTTAAAAAACTGTCTGCATTCTCTGTCAAACTCAGCTTGTTATCAATTTGTGTCCCTAGGTATTTAAAACACTCAATCACCTCCACTGGTTGTTCATTCAGAGAGAGTGATTGGGACATCGATGCCTCCGTTGACATTCAGGTCCAGTAGTCGTTTCAGCAGTGTGTGTATTTACATTGTGTTGAAAGCTGAACTAAAATCAACAAATTAAATGTTGAAGGTGACTAGCCACCATGTTCACCAAGGTCAGAGTAGCATTCTCAGTCCCCCTCTGTGATGATATGATTTAGCATGTTGAAGGTGACTAGCCACCATGTTCACCAAGGTCAGAGTAGCATTCTCAGTCCCCCTCTGTGATGATATGATTTAGCATGTTGAAGGTGACTAGCCACCATGTTCACCAAGGTCAGAGTAGCATCCTCAGTTCCTCTCTGTGATGATATGATTTAGCATGTTGAAGGTGACTAGCCACATGTGCCACCAAGGTCAGAGTAGCATCCTCAGTCCTCCTCTGTGATGATATGATTTAGCATGTTGAAGGTGACTAGGCACCAAGGTCAGAGTAGCATCCTCAGTCAGTAACAGTACAGAACTCCCTTGAGCTGGTCGGCGCAGACATTCAGTACTGTGCCCCGTAGTCCGTTTGGGCCCGGTGCTTTGTGTGGCTTAATATTTGGCAAACATGAGGCCACCTCGTTCTCTGTTATCTGGACAGGAGAGGATTTGGGGATACTCTCACATATTTGTTTAAAATCAACGGTATCAAATCTTCCATTAAAAATAGTTTAGGTGGTTTACAAAGGATGAACAGTCTGCCATATTATTGTTCTCTCCTTTCTCTTCCCATCATTGCATTCTAGCTCTTCCCATGTTGTCTTGGATTGCCTGTACAGAACCTCTGCTCCATTTTATCCTTGAAGTCCTTTATTGCTTTCCATATTTTTGACCTGAATTCATTTTCTTTCTCCTTTACAGCATCAGTATCTCCTTTCATGAATGCAAACTTCCTTTCATTGAGGCACATTTTCAAGTCTTTAGACGCCCAGGGCTTGTTGTTGGGAAATACTCTTGATAGTTTTTGTGTTAATGACAGTATCCTCACAGAAATGGATGTATGATGTAATACGGTCTGTCAACAAACACCTCCCAGTGAGACATCAAAGCAATCCTTGAGCTCCCCCTACTCTCCTCTGTCCAAACCTGAATGGATTTCTCTACAGATTTTTCGCGTTTCACTTGCTGCCTGTATCTCGGTAGGAGATGGATAACGTTATGGTCTGATTTCCCAATGGGTGCTCTGCACACTGCCTTGTATGCGTCCTCTACGTTGCCATAACACTGATCCAGGATGCGAGTTGAGCGTGTTGGACAGGTGACGTACTGTTGCAGAGCGGGGAGATGCGCGAATAGGGTGCCCAAACTTTTTTTTTTGCCTCTTGAATCAACTAACCTTTAGAATTTCCTCGTTTGGAAAGCACAGGCATAATAATGTGGGTTTCAACGGCTCAATTGGTTAAAGTGAAAGCCATATTGTTGGCGCATGGTGCTTGCAACACCATCAGAGTTGTGGGCATGTTTCCTGCCTTATACTGGACGACTTCACTGCAAGTGGCTTTAGATAAAGCGTCTGCTAAATGACCATATTATATACACTACACACTGGGATACTGGTTCCTCCTCCTGGCACAGTGTGCTTTAAGAGCCAGCCAGTCCTTAGGGTCCTAGCTCAGTCTCCCACAAGCAGGTTACAGTTCTCCCAGTAAGACTGAATCACATCCGGCCGTGATTGGGAGTCCAATAGGGCGGTGCACAATTGGCCCAGCTCTGTCCGGGTTTGGCCGGGGTAGGCCGTCATTGTAAATAGGAATTTGTTCTTAACTGACTTGCCAAATAAATAAAGGTTAAATAAATAAAATACAAATATAAAGGTTACTGCTCTCCCAGGAGAGGTTACTATCAGGTTACAGCTCTCCCAGTAGAGGTTACTATCAGGTTACTGCTCTCCCAGTAGAGGTTACTAGCAGGTTACAGCTCTCCCAGTAGAGGTTACTATCAGGTTACAGCTCTCCCAGTAGAGGTTACTATCAGGTTACTGCTCTCCCAGTAGAGGTTACTAGCAGGTTACAGCTCTCCCAGTAGAGGTTACTATCAGGTTACTGCTCTCCCAGTAGAGGTTACTATCAGGTTACTGCTCTCCCAGTAGAGGTTACTATCAGGTTACAGCTCTCCCAGTAGAGGTTACTATCAGGTTACAGCTCTCCCAGTAAAGGTTACTATCAGGTTACAGCTCTCCCAGTAGAGGTTACTATCAGGTTACAGCTCTCCCAGTAGAGGTTACTAGCCGGTTACAGCTCTCCCAGTAGAGGTTACTATCAGGTTACAGCTCTCCCAGGAGAGGTTACTATCAGGTTACAGCTCTCCCAGTAGAGGTTACTATCAGGTTACAGCTCTCCCAGTAGAGGTTACTATCAGGTTACAGCTCTCCCAGTAGAGGTTACTATCAGGTTACAGCTCTCCCAGTAAAGGTTACTATCAGGTTACAGCTCTCCCAGTAGAGGTTACTATCAGGTTACTGCTCTCCCAGTAGAGGTTACTATCAGGTTACAGCTCTCCCAGTAGAGGTTACTATCAGGTTACTGCTCTCCCAGTAGAGGTTACTATCAGGTTACAGCTCTCCCAGGAGAGGTTACTATCAGGTTACAGCTCTCCCAGTAGAGGTTACTATCAGGTTACAGCTCTCCCAGTAAAGGTTACTATCAGGTTACAGCTCTCCCAGTAGAGGTTACTATCAGGTTACTGCTCTCCCAGTAGAGGTTACTATCAGGTTACAGCTCTCCCAGTAGAGGTTACTATCAGGTTACAGCTCTCCCAGTAGAGGTTACTATCAGGTTACTGCTCTCCCAGTAGAGGTTACTAGCAGGTTACAGCTCTCCCAGTAGAGGTTACTATCAGGTTACTGCTCTCCCAGTAGAGGTTACTATCAGGTTACTGCTCTCCCAGTAGAGGTTACTATCAGGTTACAGCTCTCCCAGTAGAGGTTACTATCAGGTTACTGCTCTCCCAGTAGAGGTTACTATCAGGTTACTGCTCTCCCAGTAGAGGTTACTATCAGGTTACAGCTCTCCCAGTAGTGGTTACAGCTCTCCCAGTAGAGGTTACTAGCAGGTTACAGCTCTCCCATCAGAGGTTACAGCTCTCCCAGTAGAGGTTACTAGCAGGTTACAGCTCTCCCAGTAGTGGTTACAGCTCTCCCAGTAGAGGTTACTAGCAGGTTACAGCTCTCCCAGTAGAGGTTACTATCAGGTTACTGCTCTCCCAGGAGAGGTTACAGCTCTCCCAGTAGAGGTTACTAGCAGGTTACAGCTCTCCCAGTAGTGGTTACAGCTCTCCCAGTAGAGGTTACTAGCAGGTTACAGCTCTCCCATCAGAGGTTACAGCTCTCCCAGTAGAGGTTACTAGCAGGTTACAGCTCTCCCAGTAGTGGTTACAGCTCTCCCAGTAGAGGTTACTAGCAGGTTACAGCTCTCCCAGTAGAGGTTACTATCAGGTTACTGCTCTCCCAGTAGAGGTTACTATCAGGTTACTGCTCTCCCATCAGAGGTTACTATCAGGTTACAGCTCTCCCAGTAGAGGTTACTATCAGGTTACAGCTCTCCCAGTAGAGGTTACTATCAGGTTACAGCTCTCCCAGTAGAGGTTACTATCAGGTTACAGCTCTCCCAGTAGAGGTTACTATCAGGTTATTGCTCTCCCAGTAGAGGTTACTATCAGGTTACAGCTCTCCCAGTAGAGGTTACTATCAGGTTACAGCTCTCCCAGTAGAGGTTACTATCAGGTTACAGCTCTCCCAGTAGAGGTTACTATCAGGTTACTGCTCTCCCAGTAGAGGTTACTATCAGGTTACAGCTCTCCCAGTAGAGGTTACTATCAGGTTACAGCTCTCCCAGTAGTGGTTACTATCAGGTCAGGCCTCTTACGCAACAAACGTTTGATCAACCACTTAAACATTGTCATGTATCACCCAGATCACATGACAGACTGAGACTGTACATATTTGCCCCTCATTTGTACTCCGTTTAAGCTGGTTTCAATGGAGGGTTGTCTGCTATGCTTTGTATACCTTCCTATGGAGCCGTTGGGAAGACAAACAGCTCTGCCACAAATACACATATGAGTCATGTTCATTAGGCAAACAGAAGAAACTGGGATGCACTCTACTACCTGGACTTGAACTAATGCATGTTTCTTATTTGAAATTTGTTGCAGACCTTAATGAACACATCCCAGCAGTGATTTAGCTGGCAATAAAATATGGATATTGACAACCGGGGGGAGCATCTCTTACCACAGAGGAAATATAGATGTAATCAGTTTAAAGGATAAAGCAAAATGCACCTCTGTGCTGCAGTGGCTAGCACATAAAATGCTAATACTAGTGCTAATGCCAAAAGGGATATTGTCAATAATCCTCATTTTAGCTCACGTCTGACTTAGCCTGAGATGAGCATACAATAATGTCCCAGTGCATTTAGGAGGAAAAGGCATCTTGTTTTAGGGGGAGGAGGCATCTTGTTTTAGGGGGAGGAGGCATCTTGTTTTAGGGGGAGGAGGCATCTTGTTTTAGGGGGAGGAGGCATCTTGTTTTAGGGGGAGGAGGCATCTTGTTTTAGGGGGAGGAGGCATCTTGTTTTAGGGGGAGGAGGCATCTTGTTTTAGGGGGAAACGGCATCTTGTTTTAGGCAACAGTTTCGCCTACTCGAGTGAGAGGCTAACCGACTCTGAAGTCAAACTGGAATCTACCTCCGTCTCTCCTTTCCCTCCCTTCCTCCCCCCTCCATCTTGCCTCGGTCGAGCTGCTGTAGCTCCATTGGCATGGGGGTTATACAGTAGGACTTGGACTTAAAGTGCGCTAAAGGGCTCAATCATAGAATTGTTCTAGTATAAGCCTGGGCCTAGATATTATCTAGGATCCGGATATGATTTCCACTCTATTTAGTTATAATACCTCATGATAATCTTCAGACCGCACTATTTACAGAGAGAGTTTTCATCAATATTTTTCATAGCGGTCTATTTACCATGAAAAACCGATGCTGGCACTAAGACTGCACTCAAGCGAGCTGTATATGGCCATAAGCCAACATTCAGAGGGTGTTTCTCGTGGCCAGTGTTTTTATAAAAAATAAAATAAAAAAACATGTATTTAATTTTGTAATTTTTTATTTAAACTTACACAGACAACAAAAGACAGACCCACAATAACATCAACGACATCACACCTGTCCTGCCGCACATGTTCTGTAACGATCGTCGTCATATTCCTCCTCCTCGGATGAGGAGGAGCATGGATCAGACCAACACGCAGCGAGGTATGTAGACATAATGAATTTATTAGACACGACGAACACTGACACGAACTATACTTGAATATTTACAAAATAACAAACAAACAACGTAGACTGACCTGAACATGCAAACTACATAAAACGAAGCACGCATGAACAGGAACGAACGAACGAACGAGACGAGACAGTACCGTGTGGTGCAATAAACACAGACACAGCGACAATCACCCACAAACAAACAGTGAGAACAACCTACCTTAATATGACTCTCAATCAGAGGAAACGTCCAACACCTGCCTCTAATTGAGAGCCATACCAGGCAACCCATTAACCCAACATAGAAAACACATAACATAGACTACCCACCCAAACTCACGCCCTGACCAATTAAACACATACCAAACAACAGAAAACAGGTCAGGAACGTGACAGAACCCCCCCCTCAAGGTGCGAACTCCGGGCGCACCCCTAAAACTCAAGGGGAGGGTCTGGGTGGGCATCTGTCCGCGGTGGCGGCTCCGGCGGTGGACGAGGACACCACTCCACCACTGTCTTTGTCCCCCTCCTTAGCGTCCTTTGAGTGGCGACCCTCGCCCCCGACCATGGTCCAGGAACCTTCACTAAGGCCCCTCCTACATAGAGGAGACAACTCAGGAACGAGAGGTAGCTCAGGCCAGAGAGGTAGCTCAGGCCAGAGAGGTAGCTCAGGCCAGAGAGGTAGCTCAGGCCAGAGAGGTAGCTCAGGCCAGAGAGGTAGCTCAGGCCAGAGAGGTAGCTAAGGACAGAGAGGTAGCTTAGGACAGAGGGACAACTCTGTACTAATGGCAGCTCCGGACTGAGTGGCAGCTCCGGACTGAGTGGCAGCTCCGGACTGAGTGGCAGCCCCGGACTGGGTGGCAGCCCCGGACTGGGTGGCAGCTCCGGACTGGGTGGCCGCTCCGGACTGGAGGGCAGCTCATGACTGTAGGGCAGCTCCTGACTGTAGGGCAGCTCCTGACTGTAGG
This sequence comes from Salvelinus namaycush, assembly GCF_016432855.1. Classification (NCBI taxonomy): domain Eukaryota; kingdom Metazoa; phylum Chordata; class Actinopteri; order Salmoniformes; family Salmonidae; genus Salvelinus; species Salvelinus namaycush. Next base: position 5,234,557 of record NC_052315.1, read on the forward strand.
GCAGCTCATGACTGTAGGGCAGCTCATGACTGTAGGGCAGCTCATGACTGAAGGGCAGCTCATGACTGAAGGGCAGCTCATGACTGAAGGGCAGCTCATGACTGAAGGGCAGCTCATGACTGAAGGGCAGCTCATGACTGAAGGGCAGCTCATGACTGAAGGGCAGCTCATGACTGAAGGGCAGCTCATGACTGTAGGGCAGCTCATGACTGTAGGGCAGCTCCTGAATGGCTGGCGGCTCTGGCAGCTCCTGACTGGCTGGCGGCTCTGGCAGCTCCTGACTGGCGGCTCTGGCAGCTTCTGACTGGCTGGCGGCTCTGGCAGCTCCTGACTGACGGACGGCTCTAGCGGCTCCTGACTGACGGACAGATGGCTCAGACGGCGCTGGGCAGACGAGGAGTGCAGGCGGCGTTGGGCAGACAGCCGACTCTGACCTGCTGAGGCGCACAGTAGGCCTGGTGCGTGGTGCTGGAACTGGTGGTACCGGGCTGAGGGCACGCACCTCAGGGCGAGTGCGGGGAGAAGGAACAGTGCGTACAGGGCTCTGGAGACGCACTGGAAGCCTGGTGCATGGTGTAGGCACTGGTGGTACTGAGCTGGGGCGGGAAGGTGGCGCCGGATATACCGGACCGTGCAGGCGTACTGGCTCCCTTGAGCACTGAGCCTGCCCAACCTTACCTGGTTGCATGCTCCCCGTAGCCCGTCCAGTGCGGGGAGGTGGAATAACCCGCACTGGGTTGTGTTGGCGAACCGGGGACACCATGCGTAAGGCTGGTGCCATGTACACCGGCCCGAGGAGACGTACTGGAGGCCAGATATGTTGAGCCGGCTTCATGGCACTTGGCTCAATGCTCACTCTAGCCCGGCTAGTGCGGGGAGGTGGAATAACCCGCACCGGGCTATGAACACGTACAGGAGACACCATGCGCTCTACTGCGTAACACGGTGTCTGCCCGTACTCTCGCTCTCCACGGTAAGCCCGGGAAGTTGGCGCAGGTCTCCTACCTGACTTCGCCACACTACCCTTTAGCCCCCCCCCCAAGAAATTTTTGGGTTGTACTTGCGGGCTTCCAGCCTTGCTTCCGTGCTGCCTCCTCATATCGTCGCCTCTCCGCTTTAGATGCCTCCAGCTCCGCCTTGGGGCGGCGACACTCCTCTGGCTCTGCCCAGGGTCCTTCTCCGTCCAGAATCTCTTCCCATGTCCATTCCTCCTTGACCCACTGCTGCTGTCGCTGCTGTCCGTTAACCCGCTGCTTGATCCGGGTTTGGTGGGTGATTCTGTAACGATCGTCGTCATATTCCTCCTCCTCGGATGAGGAGGAGCATGGATCAGACCAACACGCAGCGAGGTATGTAGACATAATGAATTTATTAGACATGACGAACACTGACACGAACTATACTTGAATATTTACAAAATAACAAACAAACAACGTAGACTGACCTGAACATGCAAACTACATAAAACGAAGCACGCATGAACAGGAAAGAACGAACGAACGAGACGAGACAGTACCGTGTGGTGCAATAAACACAGACACAGCGACAATCACCCACAAACAAACAGTGAGAACAACCTACCTTAATATGACTCTCAATCAGAGGAAACGTCCAACACCTGCCTCTAATTGAGAGCCATACCAGGCAACCCATTAACCCAACATAGAAAACACATAACATAGACTACCCACCCAAACTCACGCCCTGACCAATTAAACACATACCAAACAACAGAAAACAGGTCAGGAACGTGACATGTTCCCACCGCATCTCCAGCGCCTGCAAGACCATGGCCTCAAACTGTGTCACTCTGCCCTTCTCTGTCTCCCACACCCTTTCACTATTCAAATAATAATTCATTTGATTCTTCTATCATCCCAACAATGGAGGATCACTTGATTTCCAGTTAAGTAAAAAAAAAAAAAAAAAAAAAAATTTTTTTGATTAATGAGAAAAGTATGGTCCAACCCATTGGGTATCTCACCGCACCTTCGTATGCCATGTCTTGAAATATGCAGATAGACGGATTAAAAGTACATTTACATCGTAAAACTTCTGATGGCCAACTTTCTAACTCCGCCCATAACTTTTGGACTTTACTCCCAGAAGGCATGAATTATCGAGTCATTGTTAATTGTATACTTAAGACATGACTCTGCCATTATGCTGTAGAATGTATTTATTTTGACTCTTGTATAATAAATGCTATTCATTAGTTTATACTGGATTAAGCGTACATTTTTGTTAACTGTAATTGTGTTAGTTATGTTCCAGCACTCCCTCCATCTTGTTTCAATATCAGTTTTTAAGTCTTGGTTCCAATAGTTAATATTTTTTGTATAGGCTCAGTTGGATAGTTAATATTTTTTGTATAGGCTCAGTTGGATATATCTTTTGTTCTGAGAGATTGTGAGTTGGACAGGCTCTCTGCAAGGTTTTGTATATATTTTTCCTGAGAGACTGTGAGTTGGACAGGCTCTCTGCAAGGTTTTGTATATATTTTTCCTGAGAGACTGTGAGTTGGACAGGCTCTCTGCAAGGTTTTGTATATATTTTTCCTGAGAGACTGTGAGTTGGACAGGCTCTCTGCAAGGTTTTGTATATATTTTTCCTGAGAGACTGTGAGTTGGACAGGCTCTCTGCAAGGTTTTGTATATATTTTTCCTGAGAGACTGTGAGTTGGACAGGCTCTCTGCAAGGTTTTGTATATATTTTTCCTGAGAGACTGTGAGTTGGACAGGCTCTCTGCAGGGTTTTGTATATATTTTTCCTGAGAGACTGTGAGTTGGACAGGCTCTCTGCAAGGTTTTGTATATATTTTTCCTGAGAGACTGTGAGTTGGACAGGCTCTCTGCAAGGTTTTGTATATATTTTTCCTGAGAGACTGTGAGTTGGACAGGCTCTCTGCAAGGTTTTGTATATATTTTTCCTGAGAGACTGAGTTGGACAGGCTCTCTGCAAGGTTTTGTTTATTTTACTTCATATGAACATCCTTTTCTTTTTCTGGCTCAAATAGGATTCTCTCAACATTGCTTAAAAGATTTCAGATCGACATTTCGGGATATAAAACTTTTAAGTTGGCATGTATTTGAAAACGTCTACATTGGTCAGTCCAAATTGGCGTTGCCAGTGATTTTAATGCAGGGGAACTGAAATCCGTCTCAACTCATTTTAACCATCATGTCATCTGTGCAACTAGAGGCGACAAAACTCTAGAACACCTTTATTCCACACACAGAAAGGCATGCAAGGCTCTCCCTCGCCCTCCCTTTGGCAAATCAGACCATAACTCTATCCTCCTGCTTCCTGCTCACAAGCAAAAACTCAAACAGGAAGTACCAGTGAAGCGGATGGTAAGGTACAGGACTGTTTCGCTGGCCCAGACTGGAGTATGTTCCGAGATTCATCCGATCCCTTTTCAACCTATCCCTGACCCGGTCTGTAATACCAACTTGTTTCAAGCAGACCACCATAGTCCGCGTGCCCAAGAACGCCAAGGTAACCTACCTAAATGACTACCAGCTATTGCCATGAAATTCTTTGAAAGGCTGGTCATGGCTCACATCAACACCATCATCCCAGACACCCTGGACCCACTCCAATTTGCATACCGCCCCAAAAGATCCACGGATGATGCAATCTCTATTGCACTCCACACTGCCCTCACCCACCTGGACAAATCAAATCACACAAGGAATACCTATGTACCTATGCTGTTCATTAGACTACAGCTCAGCATTCAACACCATAGTCCCCTCCAAGTTCATCACCAAGTTCAGGACCCTGGAACAGAACACCTACCTGGGCAGCTGGATCCTGGACGAGCACCCCCAGGCACTGAAGGTAGGCAAAAACCCATTCGCCACACTGACCATCAACACAGAGGCCCATCGGGTGTGTTCTTAGTCCCCTCCTGTACTCCTTGTACGAAAGGCTGTGAAGAAATAGTAGTTATCATAGTAGAATAGATAAAGTTCGTAATATCAGCGCTGTAGCTCCGCCCACCTGTGAAGTGGAGCAGAGCATGCTGGGCGATCTCCAGCTCTGTGAAGGTTAGCTCAAAGAGATGCCAAGTGAGAGACAGTTCCAGCTCCTGTGTTTTCCCACTAGTTAGCTCTCGTTGTGTTAGCCAAGGCCAGTGTGTGTCCTTACTGAAATGTAATTACATATTTTAATATCTTTCACATGTTTATTTACATTTTTACATTTGACATTTTAGTCATTTAGCAGAGACTCTCATCCAGGGTGACTTACAGGAGCAATTAGGGTTAAGTGCCTTGCTCATCGACAGAATTTGAACCTAGGTAGCTCGGGGATTCGAACCATCAACCTTTCGCTTACTGGCCCAATGCTCTTGTCCCCTGTTATTTTGTTTATATGCCCTGTAATTCTACAGATGTTATGTCATTTATGTGGGTATTGCATTATATTTCAGTGTTTAGAGGTATTGAGTTCGTTAAGCAGTTGTAGCCCTCTACTGAAGATGGCGGTGCTATGCGTTGTTGAATCCGTGGCATTATACCACCTCGACCATAGTTCTCTGTGTTGTCATCGGTGCCCTTATCACAGGAGACAACACCAAGTAAAACACAGCCTAAAGAATATACAGTCCACCAAGTCCTCAGTTACATTCCCTGTTCGAATGTATGAAAGTGTGTGTGTGTGGCATTAGTATGCATGTGTGTGCATGTTATGTGTGTGTGTGCGTTAGGGTGTCAGTATGTGTGACTGTGTAGGAGTCCAGTGTGCAAGAGAGTTCGTGCAAAAAAGGGTGAATGCAGGTAGTCCGTGTAGCTATTTACAGTGGTTCTTCCATTAGAAGTTTTGAGCTTATGCCCGTTAGTGGTAGATGGTGTCATTCTGTCATTGCACCACACTATCACAAGGGGGAGTTATAACGCTGATCTATCGGTAGTCTAAACTATGGCACAAATAGACTATCTTTTCGTAAATTAATGGAGGTGTTTTCAGTCTGAGAGTCTCTTCTCTGAGTCTAGAGTGCTACCGCACGGCAAGCGGTACCGGAGCGCTAAGTCTAGGTCCAAGAGGCTTCTAAACAGCTTCTACCCCCAGGCCATAAGACTCCTGAACAGCTAATCAAAGGGCTACCCAGACCCCTCTTTTATGCTGCTGCTACTCTGTTTATAATCTATGCTTAGTCACTTTAACTCTACCAACATGTACAGATCACCTCAATTACCTCGATTAACCGGTGCCCCCGCACATTGACTCTGTACCTTTTGGACCTCGACTTGGCGCTTGCCGTGTGGTAGCAGAGAGAACAGTCTAATGACTAGGGTGGCTGCAGTCTTTGACAATTTTTAGGGCCTTCCTCTGACACCGCCTGATATAGAGGTCCTGGATGGCAGGAAGCTTGGCCCCAGTGATGTACTGGGCTGTTCGCACTACCCTCTGTAGTGCCTTGCAGTCAGAGGCTGAGCAGTTGCCATACCAGGCAGTGATGCAACCAGTAAGGATGCTCTCGATGGTGCAGCTGTAGAACCTTTTGAGGATCTGAGGAACCATGCCAAATCTTTTCAGTCTCCTGAGGAGGAATAGGCTTTGTCGTGCCCTCTTCACGACTGTCTTGGTGTGTTTGGAATGACTAGAATGTAAATAGTATATTAGGCCATTCATTGTAAGGTTAAGTGTGATGAATTGAGTTAGCCGTGGAAAAGATCAAAGCGTGTGCACATAATTATGTGCTGTAAATATTTGGAAGTAGGACTCCTCGTAAAAACATTTGGAGGACATACTGGCTCCTGGTCTGTTAGTGCTGTATGGCCTGGTTCCTGGTCTGTTAGTGCTGTATGGCCTGGTTCCTGGTCTGTTAGTGCTGTATGGCCTGGTTCCTGGTCTGTTAGTGCTGTATGGCCTGGTTCCTGGTCTGTTAGTGCTGTATGGCCTGGTTCCTGGTCTGTTAGTGCTGTATGGCCTGGTTCCTGGTCTGTTAGTGCTGTATGGCCTGGCTCCTGGTCTGTTAGTGCTGTATGGCCTGGCTCCTGGTCTGTTAGTGCTGTATGGCCTGGTTCCTGGTCTGTTAGTGCTGTATGGCCTGGCTCCTGGTCTGTTAGTGCTGTATGGCCTGGTTCCTGGTCTGTTAGTGCTGTATGGCCTGGTTCCTGGTCTGTTAGTGCTGTATGGCCTGGTTCCTGGTCTGTTAGCCATGTCCCAGCAGTGTCTCGGGAAAGTATTGCCTCTCTGTTGTGTTCATTATAGTAATCCGTGTCTCAGCATTGCCTCTCTGTTGTGTTCATTATAGTAATCCATGTCTCTTTCTCCACATCTCCAACAGCTTTATTATGCACTCTTAACAAGTCACTAACAAGTATTCTACATTTCATAGAAGTAATATACGTAGGGAAAATTATATTCATATTATTTGGAGGGATTTTGAGACCATAGAAATACATGATAGTACTCTACTAGAGATACATGATAGTACTCTACTAGAGATACATGATAGTACTCTACTAGAGATACATGATAGTACTCTACTAGAGATACATGATAGTACTCTACTAGAGATACATGATAGTACTCTACTAGAGATACATGATAGTACTCTACTAGAGATACATGATAGTACTCTACTAGAGATACATGATAGTACTCTACTAGAGATACATGATAGTACTCTACTAGAGATACATGATAGTACTCTACTAGAGATACATGATAGTACTCTACTAGAGATACATGATAGTACTCTACTAGAGATACATGATAGTACTCTACTAGAGATACATTATAGTACTTTACTAGAGATAGTGCCCTGCAGAAATATTCACCCCCCTTGGCGTTTTTCCTATTTTGTTGCATTACAACCTATAATTTAAACAGATTTTTATTTGGATTTCATGTAATGTACATACACAAAATATTCAAAATTGGTGAAGTGAAAAAAAAAATACTTGTATAGAAAAATATATGAAAAGTGGTGCGTGCATATGTATTCACCCCTTTGCTATGAAGTCCCTTAATAAGATCTGGTGCAACCAACCTTCAGAAGTCACATAATTAGTTAGATTGCACACAGGTGGACTTTACTTAAGTGTCACATGATCTCAGTGTATATATACACCTGTTCTGAAAGGCCCCGGAGTCGGCAACACCACTAAGCAATGGGCACCACCAAGCAAGCGGCACTATGAAGACGAATGATCTCTCCAAACAGGTCAGGGACAACTTTGTGGAGAAGAACAGATCAGGGTTGGGTTATAAGAAAATATCCGAAACTTTGAACATCCCACAGAGCACCATTACATCCAGTATTGAAAAATGGAAAGAATATGGCACTACAACAAACCTGCCAAGACTCACGGACCAGGCAAGGAGGGCATTAATCGGAGAGGCAACAAAGAGACCAAAGATAACCCTGAAGGAGCTGCAAAGCTCCACAGCGGAAATTGGAGTATCAGTCCATAGGACCACTTTCAGCCGTACACTCCACAGAGCTGGGCTTTACGGAAGAGTGGTCAGAAAAATTAAGCAAACATGTTTGGTGTTCGCCAAAAGGCATGTGGGAGACTTCCCAAACATATGGAAGAAGGTACTCTGGTCAGATGAGACTAAAATGTAGCTTTTTGGCCATCAAAGAAAACGCTATGTCTGGCGCAAACCCAACACCTCATCAAATCAAATCAAATATATTTATATAGCCCTTCTTACATCAGCTGATATCTGAAAGTGCTGTACAGAAACCCAGCCTAAAACCCCAAAGAGCAAGCAATGCAGGTGTAGAAGCACGGTGGCTAGGAAAAACTCCCCGAAAAGGCCAAAACCTAGGAAGAAACCTAGAGAGGAACCAGGCTGAGGGGTGGCCAGTCCTCTTCTGGCTGTGCCGGGTGGAGATTATAACAGAACATGGCCAAGATGTTCAAATGTTCATAAATGACCAGCATGGTCAAATAATAATAATCACAGTAGTTGTCGAGGGTGCAACATGTCAGCACCTCAGGAGTAAATGTCAGTTGGCTTTTCATAGCCGATCATTAAGAGTATCTCTACCGCTCCTGCTGTCTCTAGAGAGTTGAAAACAGCAAGTCTGGGACAGGTAGCACGTCCGGTGAACAGGTCAGGGTTCCATAGCCGCAGGCAGAACAGTTGAAACTGGAGCAGCAGCACAGTGGACTGGGTGGACTGGGGACCAGGTGGACTGGGGACAGCAAGGAGTCATCATGCCAGGTAGTCCTGAGGCATGGTCCTAGGGCTCAGGCCCCCCGAGAGAGAGAAAGAAAGAGAGAATTAGAGAGAGCATACTTAAATTCACACAGGACACCAGATAAGACAGGAGAAGTACTCCAGATATAACAGACTGACCCTAGCCCCCCGACACAAACTACTGCAGCATAAATACTGGAGGCTGAGACAGGAGGGGTCAGGAGACACTGTGGCCCCATCCGAAGATACCCCCGGACAGGGCCAAACAGGCAGGATATAACCCCACCCACTTTGCCAAAGCACAGCCCCCACACCACTAGAGGGATAACTTCAACCACCAACTTACCATCCTGAGACAAGGCCGAGTATAGCCCACAAAGATCTCCGCCACGGGAACAAACCAAGGGGGGGCGCCAACCCAGACAGGAAAACCACGTCAGTGTCTCAACCCACTCAAGTGACGCACCCCTCCTAGGGACGGCATGGAATAGCACTAGTAAGCCAGTGACTCGGCCCCTGTAATTGGGTTAGAGGCAGAGAATCCCAGTGGAGAGAGGGGAACCGGCTAGGCAGAGACAGCAAGGGCGGTTCGTTGCTCCAGTGCCTTTCCATTCACCTTCACACTCCTGGGCCAGACTACACTCAATCATAGGACCTACTGAAGAGATGAGTTTTCAATAAAGACTTAAAGGTTGAGACCGAGTCTGCGTCTCTCACATGGGTAGGCAGACCATTCCATAAAAATTGAGTTCTATAGGAGAAAGCCCTGCCTCCAGCTGTTTGCTTAGAAATTCTAGGGACAATTAGGAGGCCTGCGTCTTGTGACCGTAGCGTACGTGTAGGTATGTACGGCAGGACCAAATCGGAAAGATAGGTAGGAGCAAGCCCATGTAATGCTTTGTAGGTTAGCAGTAAAACCTTGAAATCAGCCCTTGCCTTAACATCACCCCGAGAACACCATCCCTACAGTGAAGCATGGTGGTGGCAGCATCATGCTGTGGGGATGTTTTTCATCGGCAGGGACTGGGAAACTGCTCAGAATTGAAGGAATGATGGATGGCGCTAAATACAGGGAAATTCTTGAGGGAAACCTGTTTCAGTCTTCCAGAGATTTGAGACTGGGACGGAGGTTCACCTTCCAGCAGGACAATGACCCTGAGCATAATGCTAAAGCAACACTCGAGTGGTTTAAGGGGAAACATTTAAATATCTCTTGGAATGGCCTAGTCAAAGCCCAGACTTCAATCCAATTGAGAATCTGTGGTATGACTTAAAGATTGCTGTACACCAGCAGAACCCATCCAACTTGAAGGAGCTGGAGCAGTTTTGCCTTGAAGAACAGGTAAAAATCCCAGTGGCTAGATGTGCCAAGCTTATAGAGACATACCCCAAGAGACTTTCAGCTGTAATTGCTGCAAAAGGTGGCTCTACAAGGTATAGCCTTTGGGGGGGGGGTGAATAGTTATGCATGCTCAAGGTTGCTGTTTTTTTGTCCAACTTTTCTTGTTTGTTTCACAATAAAAAATATTTTGTATCTTCAAAGTGGAAGGCATGTTGTGTAAATCAAATGATACAAACCCCCCAAAAATCTATTTTAATTCCAGGTTGTAAGGCAACAAAATAGGAAAAATGTCAAGGGGGGTGAATATTTTCGCAAGCCACTGTACATTGTATTACTGTACTAGAGATACATGATATTACTGTACTACTGTGGTTGAGACAGACACACTCAACTCCTGACTCAGGCTGCAGGCTGGTGTAGGCGTCTCTCTCTGTCTCTCTATCTCTCTCTCCCCCTTCAGGGTGTGTGAACACAAAGTTAATTGGGTCGCTCAATGAGGGACGGACCCAAGTGTTTTCAGGGCAACAGCCACTGGGGAACGGCCAACTGAGAACTGCCAGACTCTATGTGGAGGAGGGGTAGCTAGGACTCCATGGTTCAATTCCATTCCCATAACTTGCTCCCTTACCTCGTTTTGTAGATTGGATAGATCTTGATGGGTCTAATCAAGGTTGCAATAGCTCCACCCACCCTTCTGATAGGCCAGGTTTAGCTTCCACCATATTCCAGACTCTTCTAGGGCTTTTCCAATATAGTGTTTAACATGGGTGCTTGGGGTTTATGTATATGGGTGCTTGGGGTTTATGTATATGGGTGCTTGGGGTTTATGTATATGGGTGCTTGGGGTTTATGTATATGGGTGCTTGGGGTTTATGTATATGAGTGCTTGGGGTTTATTTATATGGGTGCTTGGGGTTTATGTATATGGGTGCTTGGGGTTTACACTGGTGTTTTTGTGCCTGGCCCAAAAAACGTATAGGACCGTGGTACCAGTTAACCAAGTTAACAAGTGTATAGGGAGTAAGGCAGATACCGGAGTAACCTGATTAGAACGTGTCCCCATGATGAATTCCCTACTAAGGAGGCTACCAGAGTAACCCGATTAGAACGTGTCCCCATGATGAATTCCCCACTAAGGAGGCTACCAGAGTAACCCGGTTAGAACGTGTCCCCATGATGAATTCCCTACTAAGGAGGCTACCAGAGTAACCCGATTTAGAACGTGTCCCCATGATGAATTCCCTACTAAGGAGGCTACCAGAGTAACCCGATTAGAACGTGTCCCCATGATGAATTCCCCACTAAGGAGGCTACCAGAGTAACCCGATTAGAACGTGTCCCCATGATGAATTCCCCACTAAGGAGGCTACCAGAGTAACCCGGTTAGAACGTGTCCCCATGATGAATTCCCTACTAAGGAGGCTACCAGAGTAACCCGATTAGAACGTGTCCCCATGATGAATTCCCTACTAAGGAGGCTACCAGAGTAACCCGATTAGAACGTGTCCCCATGATGAATTCCCTACTAAGGAGGCTACCAGAGTAACCCGATTAGAACGTGTCCCCATTATCACTGACTAAAACCTTTTCAGATCCACAATTACCTCATTTCCTGTTTCCCCTGTCAGAGTGTCCACCTGGCGATGATGGACACGCTGATGATGGCGTACACGGTGGAGACGGTGAGCGTGGAGAAGGTGGTGGCGTGCGTCCTCCAGTACTCCTCCCACCACGACGAAGATGCAGACACGCCGTACGACACCGAGGACGCCGTGACCAGCTGGATCAACAAGGTATGCACCTGCACGGCATTCTAACACACACCCACACACGAATAGGACCACCTACAGTCTAGACCAGCTGGTCTTCATACATGTGTTCCCTTTTCACACTACTGAGCTGAGCTGAGCTGTACTGCACAGCATCTTGCTACTTTGCTTCTGTCTGTCTCTTTTCCCCTCTGCAGGACAAGCAACCCTCTCTTTCCCCCTCTGCAGGACAAGCAACCCTCTCTTTCCCCCTCTGCAGGACAAGCAACCCTCTCTTTCCCCCTCTGCAGGACAAGCAACCCTCTCTTTCCCCCTCTGCTGGACAAGCAACCCTCTCTTTCCCCCCTCTGCAGGACAAGCAACCCTCTCTTTCCCCCCTCTGCAGGACAAGCAACCCTCTCTTTCCCCCTCTGCTGGACAAGCAACCCTCCCTTTCCCCCTCTGCAGGACAAGCAACCCTCCCTTTCCCCCTCTGCAGGACAAGTAGCCCTCCCTTTCCCCCTCTGCAGGACAAGTAGCCCTCCCCTTCCCCCTCTGCAGGACAAGCAACCCTCCCTTTCCCCCTCTGCTGGACAAGCAGCCCTCTCTTTTCCCCTCTGCTGGACAAGCAACCCTCCCTTTCCCCCTCTGCTGGACAAGCAACCCTCCCTTTCCCCCTCTGCAGGACAAGTAGCCCTCTCTTTCCCCCTCTGCAGGACAAGTAACCCTCTCTTTCCCCCTCTGCAGGACAAGTAACCCTCTCTTTCCCCCTCTGCAGGACAAGTAACCCTTTCTTTCCCCCTCTGAAGGACAAGTAGCCCTCCCTTTCCCCCTCTGCAGGACAAGTAGCCCTCCCTTTCCCCCTCTGCAGGACAAGTAACCCTCTCTTTCCCCCTCTGCAGGACAAGTAACCCTCTCTTTCCCCCTCTGCAGGACAAGTAACCCTCTCTTTCCCCCTCTGAAGGACAAGCAACCCTCTCTTTCCCCCTCTGCAGGACAAGTAGCCCTCCCTTTCCCCCTCTGCAGGACAAGACACCCTCTGAAAATCTGTACATTGTCTACTGAGAAGTGCGCAACTTTTTTTAAATTCCAATGTAGTGTTTCACAATTTACACTTGGCATTTTAAATGATTTTTCCCCCCCCACCCTGTATGAATAAATGAAATGAATCAAAGGGATGGGGCCAAGGGAAAAGGCTAGGGGGCAAATTGGGACTGACTGTGCATGTTCTGTGTGGGGGCGGTCTTGCCCTGGGCCTGTCTCTGTGACAGTGGAGGGGGGAGTGTTAGGGTGTGTCCCACAGGGCCCTGGTCAAATATAGTGCTTTATGTAGGGGACAGGGAGATGCTGCCTTAGTGTTAGTGAGTGCTGCCTTAGTGTTAGTGAGTGCTGCCTTAGTGTTAGTGAGTGCTGCCTTAGTGTTAGTGAGTGCTGCCTTAGTGTTAGTGAGTGCTGCCTTAGTGTTAGTGAGTGCTGCCTTAGTGTTAGTGAGTGCTGCCTTAGTGTTAGTGAGTGCTGCCTTAGTGTTAGTGAGTGCTGCCTTAGTGTCCGTGAGTGCTGCCTTAGTGTCCGTGAGTGCTGCCTTAGTGTCCGTGAGTGCTGCCTTAGTGTCCGTGAGTGCTGCCTTAGTGTCCGTGAGTGCTGCCTTAGTGTCCGTGAGTGCTGCCTTAGTGTCCGTGAGTGCTGCCTTAGTGTCCGTGAGTGCTGCCTTAGTGTCCGTGAGTGCTGCCTTAGTGTCCGTGAGTGCTGCCTTAGTGTCCGTGAGTGCTGCCTTAGTGTCCGTGAGTGCTGCCTTAGTGTCCGTGAGTGCTGCCTTAGTGTCCGTGAGTGCTGCCTTAGTGTCCGTGAGTGCTGCCTTAGTGTCCGTGAGTGCTGCCTTAGTGTCCGTGAGTGCTGCCTTAGTGTCCGTGAGTGCTGCCTTAGTGTCCGTGAGTGCTGCCTTAGTGTCCGTGAGTGCTGCCTTAGTGTCCGTGAGTGCTGCCTTAGTGTTTGTGAGTGCTGCCTTAGTGTTTGTGAGTGCTGCCTTAGTGTTTGTGAGTGCTGCCTTAGTGTTAGTGAGTGCTGCCTTAGTGTTAGTGAGTGCTGCCTTAGTGTTAGTGAGTGCTGCCTTAGTGTTAGTGAGTGCTGCCTTAGTGTTAGTGAGTGCTGCCTTAGTGTTTGTGAGTGCTGCCTTTGTGTCCGTGAGTGCTGCCTTTGTGTCCGTGAGTGCTGCCTTTGTGTCCGTGAGTGCTGCCTTTGTGTCCGTGAGTGCTGCCTTTGTGTCCGTGAGTGCTGCCTTTGTGTCCGTGAGTGCTGCCTTTGTGTCCGTGAGTGCTGCCTTTGTGTCCGTGAGTGCTGCCTTTGTGTCCGTGAGTGCTGCCTTTGTGTCCGTGAGTGCTGCCTTTGTGTCCGTGAGTGCTGCCTTTGTGTCCGTGAGTGCTGCCTTTGTGTCCGTGAGTGCTGCCTTTGTGTCCGTGAGTGCTGCCTTTGTGTCCGTGAGTGCTGCCTTTGTGTCCGTGAGTGCTGCCTTTGTGTCCGTGAGTGCTGCCTTTGTGTCCGTGAGTGCTGCCTTTGTGTCCGTGAGTGCTGCCTTTGTGTCCGTGAGTGCTGCCTTAGTGTTAGTGAGTGCTGCCTTAGTGTTAGTGAGTGCTGCCTTAGTGTTAGTGAGTGCTGCCTTAGTGTTAGTGAGTGCTGCCTTAGTGTTAGTGAGTGCTGCCTTAGTGTTAGTGAGATGCTGCCTTAGTGTTAGTGAGATGCTGCCTTAGTGTCCGTGAGTGCTGCCGTAGTGTCCGTGAGTGCTGCCGTAGTGTCCGTGAGTGCTGCCTTAGTGTCCGTGAGTGCTGCCTTAGTGTTAGTGAGTGCTGCCTTAGTGTTAGTGAGATGCTGCCTTAGTGTTAGTGAGATGCTGCCTTAGTGTTAGTGAGATGCTGCCTTAGTGTTAGTGAGTGCTGCCTTAGTGTTAGTGAGTGCTGCCTTAGTGTTAGTGAGTGCTGCCTTAGTGTTAGTGAGATGCTACCTTAGTGTTAGTGAGATGCTGCCTTAGTGTTAGTGAGATGCTGCCTTAGTGTTAGTGAGATGCTGCCTTAGTGTTAGTGAGATGCTGCCTTAGTGTTAGTGAGATGCTGCCTTAGTGTTAGTGAGATGCTGCCTTAGTGTTAGTGAGTGCTGCCTTAGTGAGTGCTGCCTTAGTGTTAGTGAGATGCTGCCTTAGTGTTAGTGAGTGCTGCCTTAGTGAGATGCTGCCTTAGTGTTAGTGAGATGCTGCCTTAGTGTTAGTGAGATGCTGCCTTAGTGTTAGTGAGTGCTGCCTTAGTGTCCGTGAGTGCTGCCTTAGTGTTAGTTAGATGCTGCCTTAGTGTTAGTGAGTGCTGCCTTAGTGTCCGTGAGTGCTGCCTTAGTGTCCGTGAGTGCTGCCTTAGTGTCCGTGAGTGCTGCCTTAGTGTCCGTGAGTGCTGCCTTAGTGTCCGTGAGTGCTGCCTTAGTGTCCGTGAGTGCTGCCTTAGTGTCCGTGAGTGCTGCCTTAGTGTCCGTGAGTGCTGCCTTAGTGTCCGTGAGTGCTGCCTTAGTGTCCGTGAGTGCTGCCTTAGTGTCCGTGAGTGCTGCCTTAGTGTTAGTTAGATGCTGCCTTAGTGTTAGTTAGATGCTGCCTTAGTGTTAGTGAGTGCTGCCTTAGTGTCCGTGAGTGCTGCCTTAGTGTCCGTGAGTGCTGCCTTAGTGTCCGTGAGTGTTGCCTTAGTGTCCGTGAGTGCTGCCTTAGTGTCCGTGAGTGCTGCCTTAGTGTTAGTGAGTGCTGCCTTAGTGTTAGTGAGTGCTGCCTTAGTGTTAGTGAGTGCTGCCTTAGTGTTAGTGAGTGCTGCCTTAGTGTTAGTGAGTGCTGCCTTAGTGTTAGTGAGTGCTGCCTTAGTGTTAGTGAGTGCTGCCTTAGTGTTAGTGAGTGCTGCCTTAGTGTTAGTGAGTGCTGCCTTAGTGTTAGTGAGTGCTGCCTTAGTGTTAGTGAGTGCTGCCTTAGTGTTAGTGAGTGCTGCCTTAGTGTTAGTGAGTGCTGCCTTTGTGTCCGTGAGTGCTGCCTTTGTGTCCGTGAGTGCTGCCTTTGTGTCCGTGAGTGCTGCCTTTGTGTCCGTGAGTGCTGCCTTTGTGTCCGTGAGTGCTGCCTTTGTGTCCGTGAGTGCTGCCTTTGTGTCCGTGAGTGCTGCCTTTGTGTCCGTGAGTGCTGCCTTAGTGTTAGTGAGATGCTGCCTTAGTGTTAGTGAGATGCTGCCTTAGTGTTAGTGAGTGCTGCCTTAGTGTTAGTGAGTGCTGCCTTAGTGTTAGTGAGTGCTGCCTTAGTGTTAGTGAGTGCTGCCTTAGTGTTAGTGAGTGCTGCCTTAGTGTTAGTGAGATGCTGCCTTAGTGTTAGTGAGATGCTGCCTTAGTGTTAGTGAGATGCTGCCTTTGTGTTAGTGAGTGCTGCCTTTGTGTCCGTGAGTGCTGCCTTTGTGTCCGTGAGTGCTGCCTTAGTGTTAGTGAGATGCTGCCTTAGTGTTAGTGAGATGCTGCCTTAGTGTTAGTGAGTGCTGCCTTAGTGTTAGTGAGTGCTGCCTTAGTGTTAGTGAGTGCTGCCTTAGTGTTAGTGAGTGCTGCCTTAGTGTTAGTGAGTGCTGCCTTAGTGTTAGTGAGATGCTGCCTTAGTGTTAGTGAGATGCTGCCTTAGTGTTAGTGAGATGCTGCCTTAGTGTTAGTGAGATGCTGCCTTAGTGAGTGCTGCCTTAGTGAGTGCTGCCTTAGTGAGTGCTGCCTTAGTGTTAGTGAGTGCTGCCTTAGTGTTAGTGAGTGCTGCCTTAGTGTTAGTGAGTGCTGCCTTAGTGTTAGTGAGTGCTGCCTTAGTGTCCGTGAGTGCTGCCTTAGTGTTAGTGAGTGCTGCCTTAGTGTTAGTGAGTGCTGCCTTAGTGTTAGTGAGTGCTGCCTTAGTGTTTGTGAGTGCTGCCTTAGTGTTTGTGAGTGCTGCCTTAGTGTTTGTGAGTGCTGCCTTAGTGTTTGTGAGTGCTGCCTTAGTGTTTGTGAGTGCTGCCTTAGTGTTAGTGAGATGCTGCCTTAGTGTTAGTGAGATGCTGCCTTAGTGTTAGTGAGATGCTGCCTTAGTGTTAGTGAGATGCTGCCTTAGTGTTAGTGAGATGCTGCCTTAGTGTTAGTGAGATGCTGCCTTAGTGTTAGTGAGATGCTGCCTTAGTGTCCGTGAGTGCTGCCTTAGTGTCCGTGAGTGCTGCCTTAGTGTTAGTGAGATGCTGCCTTAGTGTTAGTGAGATGCTGCCTTAGTGTTAGTGAGATGCTGCCTTAGTGTTAGTGAGATGCTGCCTTAGTGTTAGTGAGATGCTGCCTTAGTGTTAGTGAGTGCTGCCTTAGTGTTAGTGAGTGCTGCCTTAGTGTCCGTGAGTGCTGCCTTAGTGTTAGTGATATGCTGCCTTAGTGTTAGTGAGTGCTGCCTTAGTGTTAGTGAGTGCTGCCTTAGTGTTAGTGAGATGCTGCCTTAGTGTTAGTGAGATGCTGCCTTAGTGTTAGTGAGATGCTGCCTTAGTGTTAGTGAGATGCTGCCTTAGTGTTTGTGAGTGCTGCCTTAGTGTTAGTGAGTGCTGCCTTAGTGTTAGTGAGATGCTGCCTTAGTGTTAGTGAGATGCTGCCTTAGTGTTAGTGAGATGCTGCCTTAGTGTTAGTGAGATGCTGCCTTAGTGTTAGTGAGATGCTGCCTTAGTGTTAGTGAGATGCTGCCTTAGTGTTTGTGAGTGCTGCCTTAGTGTCCGTGAGTGCTGCCTTAGTGTCCGTGAGTGCTGCCTTAGTGTCCGTGAGTGCTGCCTTAGTGTTTGTGAGTGCTGCCTTAGTGTTTGTGAGTGCTGCCTTAGTGTTTGTGAGTGCTGCCTTAGTGTTTGTGAGTGCTGCCTTAGTGTTTGTGAGTGCTGCCTTAGTGTTTGTGAGTGCTGCCTTAGTGTTTGTGAGTGCTGCCTTAGTGTCCGTGAGTGCTGCCTTAGTGTCCGTGAGTGCTGCCTTAGTGTCCGTGAGTGCTGCCTTAGTGTTAGTGAGTGCTGCCTTAGTGTTAGTGAGTGCTGCCTTAGTGTTAGTGAGTGCTGCCTTAGTGTTAGTGAGTGCTGCCTTAGTGTTAGTGAGTGCTGCCTTAGTGTTAGTGAGTGCTGCCTTAGTGTTAGTGAGATGCTGCCTTATTGTCCGTGAGTGCTGCCTTAGTGTTAGTGAGTGCTGCCTTAGTGTTAGTGAGTGCTGCCTTAGTGTTTGTGAGTGCTGCCTTAGTGTCCGTGAGTGCTGCCTTAGTGTCCGTGAGTGCTGCCTTAGTGTCCGTGAGTGCTGCCTTAGTGTCCGTGAGTGCTGCCTTAGTGTCCGTGAGTGCTGCCTTAGTGTTAGTGAGATGCTGCCTTAGTGTTAGTGAGATGCTGCCTTAGTGTTAGTGAGATGCTGCCTTAGTGTTAGTGAGTGCTGATCAAATGTTTTGGTTCTAGTCAAGATTCTAGCAGCCGTGTTTAGCACTAACTGAAGTTTATTTAGTGCTTTATCCGGGTAGCCGGAAAGTAGAGCATTGCAGTAGTCTAACCTAGAAGTGACAAAAGCATGGATACATTTTTCTGCATCATTGTTTGGACAGAAAGTTTCTGATTTAAAAAAAAAAGCTGTCCTTGAAACAGTCTTGATATGTTTGTCAAAAGAGAGATCAGGGTCCAGAGTAACGCCGAGGTCCTTCATAGTTTTATTTGAGACGACTGTACAACCATCAAGATTAATTGTCAGATTCAACAGAAGATCTCTTTGTTTCTTGGGACCTAGAACAAGCATCTCTGTTTTGTCTGAGTTTAAAAGTAGAACATTTTCCGCCATCCACTTCCTTATGTCTGAAACACAGGCTTCCAGGGAGGTCAATTTTGGGGCTTCACCATGTTTCATCGAAATGTACAGCTGTGTGTCAGCCGCATAGCAGTGAAAGTTAACATTATGTTCCCGAATGACATCACCAAGAGGTAAAATATATAGTGAAAACAAAAGTGGTCCTAAAACTGAGCCTTGAGGAACACTGACATTTACAGTTGATTTGTAAGACAAACCATCCACAGAGACAAACTGATATCTTTCTGACAGATAAGATCTAAACCAGGCCAGAACTTGTCCATGTTGACCAATTTGGGTTTCCAATCTCTCCAAAAGAATGTGGTGATCGATGGTACTGGAATATACTGGGCCTTACATTCCTCTGTTCTGGGCTGTACTAGGTCTTTACATTCCTCTATACTGGGCCTTACATTCCTCTGTACTGGGCCTTACATTCCTCTGTTCTGGGCTGTACTAGGTCTTTACATTCCTCTGTACTGGGCTGCACTGGGCCTTACATTCCTCTGTACTGGGTTGTACTGGGACTTACATTCCTCTGTACTGGGCCTTACAATCCTCTGCACTGGGCCTTACATTCCTCTGTACTGGGTTGTACTGGGCCTTACATTCCTCTGTACTGGGCCTTACATTCCTCTGTACTGGGCTGTACTGGGCCTTACATTCCTCTGTACTGGGCCTTACATTCCTCTGTACTGGGCCTTACATTCCTCTGTACTAGGCCTTACATTCCTCTTTACTGGGCCTTACAATCCTCTGTACTGGGCCTTACATTCCTCTGTACTGGGCTGTACTGGGCCTTACATTCCTCTGTACTGGGCCTTACATTCCTCTGTACAGGGCCTTACATTCATCTGTACTGGGTTGTACTGGGCCTTACATTCCTCTGTACTGGGCCTTACATTCCTCTGTACTGGGCCTTACATTCCTCTGTACTGGGCCTTACATTCCTCTGTACTGGGTTGTACTGGGCCCTACATTCCTCTGTACTGGGCCTTACATTCCTCTGTACTGGGCCTTACATTCCTCTGTACTGGGCCTTACATTCCTCTGTACTGGGCCTTACATTCCTCTGTACTGGGCCTTACATTCCTCTGTACTGGGTTGTACTGGGCCCTACATTCCTCTGTACTGGGCCTTACTCTGTACTGGGTTGTACTGGGCCTTACAGGTAGGCTAGTTGAGAACAAGTTCTCATTTACAACTGCGACCTGGCCAAGATGAAGCAAAGCAGTGCGACACAAACAACAACACAGAGTTACACATGGAATAAACAAACATACAGTCAATAACACACTAGAAAAAGTCTATATACAGTGTGTGCAAATGAGGTAAGGGAGGTAGGCAATAAATAGGCCATACAGGCAAAATAATTACAATTTAGCAATTAAACACTGGAGTGATAGATGTGTAGAAGATGAATGTGCAAGTAGAGATACTGGGGTGCAAAGGAGCTAAATAAATAAATGCAGTATGGGGATGAGGTAGTTGGATGGGCTATTTACAGATGGACTATGTACAGGTGCAGTGATCTGTGAGCTGCTCTGACATCTGGTGCTTGAAGTTAGTGAGAAAGATATGATTCTCCAGCTTCAGTGATTTTTGCACTTTGTTCCAGTCATTGGCAGCAGAGAACTGGAAGGAAAGGCGGCCAAAGGAGGAATTGGCTTTGGGGGTGACCAGTGAAATATACCTGCTGGAGCGCGTGCTACGGGTGGGTGTTGCTATGGTGACCAGTGAGCTGAGATAAGGTGGGTCTTTACCTAGCAGAGACTTATAGATGACCTGGAGCCAGTGGGTTTGGCGACGAGTATGAAGCGAGGGCCAGCCAACGACAGCGTACAGGTCGCAGTGGTGGGTAGTATATGGGGCTTCGGTGACAAAACGGATGGCACTGTGATGGACTGCATCCAATTTGCTGAGTAGAGTAGTGGAGGCTATTTTGTAAATGAAGTCAAGGATTGGTAGGATGGTCAGTTTTACGAGGGTATGTTTGGCAGCATGAGTGAAGGACGCTTTGTTGTGAAATAGGAAGCCGATTCTAGATTTAATTTTGGATAATCATATAGACACATGACACACACACACACACACTCGCACAATAACTGGTGTTGTCATGGAATGTTCCCTGGGAAAGCATGTGGCACACTGCAGATGTGGATAACCTTTGAACTCCAATAATGTATCTTTCAACTACAGGGACATTTTTATTTATTTTAGTTTATTTCACCTTTTATTTAACTAGGCAAGTCAAATTGCTGGAAGGTTTGTAAGCTTTTGAAGGGACTTTTGTAAACCTTTCTTAAAATCATAGTTGTGACATATCTTACATGACAGTAAGAAAATAAAAAAGGTTAAATACCATAATAGCAGAACTAAGAGAAACATATTTTGTTGGCAATGGATTGTGGTAAAACAAGATTCTGTACAGTCAAAGGTCATGGAAGCCCTCCAATTAACAAGATAATTAACTTTCTCTCTCCCTCTTTTAATCAGGTAAATGAGTATTTGAAGGATATCATTGGTCAGGAGCGGAGGAGAAAAAGGCTGTGTGCTGAGCCTGTTGGCAGGCCAGGGGTGAGTGTCTCCTCCTCTCCTCTCTTCTTAGTCATTCTTTCCTACCCACTCCATCTTTTTATTCTGGTTTTAGGAGCATCTTCTACATTTTCAATGACCAGGTCTTATAGTTAGATATGCACTTGTTTCAAATTCAATGTATGCATTTAATCATTGATCATCAATCATTTGTGCAATACAGATTCAAAACTGTTGAATTTGAATTCAATTTTTGAATACAAATGGAAAATTATTGAAATCAAATTCAATCTCTGCTGTCACTAATATCATTCCATATTTAAGCCTCAATGTTTATATTTTATGTTATAGCAGCACCAGGCAAGCTCGTTGTCAACATGAACAGCATGATATTTCTGTGCAATGCCCTTGCTCAGCTTGGTCCCAGATCTGTTTGTGGTGTCCTGCCAACTCCTCTGTTTATTGTCAAGCCCCATTGGCACAAGCTGATCTGGGACCAGACTACTTTCTCTCCTGTACTTTCTTCACACACCCCACACAGTGAAACATGTTACGTCAAGTCCTTTCAATGCTACTTACAAGACAAGTCATTCAGTCTGGGGACACACAGGTCAAACAGGAAGCAGACTAACCTATCTATGAGTTGTTGCGTCTAGCTAGCGTGTTTCATAAAACATGCTACGTGAGGCTTCTCTAATGCCATATGACAGGTTGTTGTGCCAGCTGAATCATGCTCTTTGGCTCTGAACAATCATGTCATCAGGCAGGCTGGTTCAGTTTTATGGTTGGCTGAGCAGCAGGGTTGACATGGTAACATGGCCTCTGACACAGCACAACTGGCAAGTTGATGTCATCTTCTTTCCCTCCTCTTCCCTCATCTCCTCCCCTTCTTTCCCTCATCTCCTCTCCTCTCATTTCCCTCTTCCTTTTCTCTCCCCTTCCTCTCTTCTCCCCCCATCCCATCCAACGTCTCTCCTCTCTTCTTTGCGTGCCCATCTAGACATGTTTTATCAACTTGTCCTGGTCGGCTGGCTGGCTGGTGTGTGTGTGTTTGTTCCCCACTCCACCCTGTCTAGAAGTGAAGATAGCTGCTGTTTGATGCTGATGTGAGCTGTCAGTGTACAGAGGCAGTCTCCTGCTCCCCCACATGCCTGAATTGAACACAGCTGTCCCTGGGCTGGACACCCATTGGCCCCAGAACAGAGCTGTCCCTGGGCTGGACACCCATTGGCCCCAGAACAGAGCTGTCCCTTGGCTGAACACCCATTGGGGAAAGATAGGGACAACACTAACGGCAGGGATAGGGACAAGGAGAAAGAACAACTTCAACAGTAGCAGCCCTAACCCAGGGCCACTCACAGACTGTGATGATCTGATAGAACTCAGCTCTTCATTTGCCATCCACTGCTAGGCTCCAGCCACTCCCAGCTGCCCATACACTGAGGCTAGGAAACACTGTCACCACCGATATATCCACGATAATAATAATTTCAATAAGCATTTCTCTACGGCTGGCCATGCTTTCCTCCTGGCTACCCAAACCCCGGCCAACAGCTCCGCACCCCCTGCAGCTACTTGCCCAAGCCTCCCCTGCTTCTCCTTCACCCAAATCCAGATAACAGATGTTCTGAAAGAGCTGCAAAACCTGGACCCGTACAAATCAGCTGGGCTAGACAATCTGCATCCTCTCTTTCTAAAATTATCCGCCGCCTTTGTTGCAACCCCTATTACCAGTCTGTTCAACCTCTTTCGTATCGTCCGAGATCCCTAAAGATTGGAAAGCTGCCACAGTCACCCCCCTCTTCAAAGGGGGTGACACTCTAGACCCAAACTGTTATAGACCTATATCCATCTTGCCCTGCCTATCTAAGGTCTTCGAAAGCCAAGTTAACAAACAGAAGATCACTGTCCATTTCGAATCCCACCGTACCTTCCCCGCTGTGCAATTCGGTTTCCGAGCTGATCACGGGTGCACCTCATCCACGCTCAAGGTAGTAAATGATATCATAACCGTCATCGATAAAAGACAGTACTGTGCAGCCGTCTTCATCGACCTAGCCAAGGCTTTCGACTCTGTCAATCACCGTATTCTTATTGGCAGACTCAACAGCCTTGGTTTCTCAAATGACTGGCTCGCCTGGTTCCCCAAAAACTTCTCAGATAGTTCAGTGTGTCAAACCAGAGGGCCTGTTGTCCGGACCTCTGGCAGACTCTATGGGGCTACCACAGGGTTCAATTCTCGGGCCGACTCTTTTCTCTGTATATATCAACGATGTCGCTCTTGCTGCTGGTAATTCCCTGATCCACTTCTACGCAGACGACACCATTCTGTATACATCTGGCCCTTTGGAAACTGTGCTAACAAACCTCCAAACGAGCTTCAATGTCATACAACTCTCCTTCCGTGGCCTCCAACTGCTCTTAAACGCTAGTAAAACTAGATGCATGCTTTTCAACCAATCGCTGCCCGCACCCGCCCGCCCGACTGGCATCACTACTCTGGACGGTTCTGACTTAGGGTTATGTGGACAACTACAAATACCTAGGTGTCTGGCTAGACTGTAAACTCTCCTTCCAGACTCATATTAAGCATCTCCAATTCAAAATTAAATCTAGAATTGGCTTCCTATTTCGCAACAAAGCCTCTTTCACTCACGCTGCCAAACATACCCTCGTAAAACTGACTATCCTACCGATCCTCGACTTCGGCGATGTAATTTATAAAATAGCCTCCAACACTCTACTCAGCAAATTGGATGTAGTCTATCACAGTGCCATCCGTTTTGTCACCAAAGCCCCTTATACCACCCACCACTGCGACCTGTATGCTCTCGTCGGCTGGCCCTCGCTTCATAATCGTCGCCAGACCCACTGGCTCCAGGTCATCTATAAGTTTATGCTAGGTAAAGCTCCGCCTTATCTCAGCTCACTGGTCACGATAACAACACCCACCCGTAGCACGCGCTCTAGCAGGTATATCTCACTGGTCATCCCCAAAGCCAACACCTCATTTGGCCACCTTTCCTTCCAGTTCTCTGCTGCCTGTGACTGGAACGAATTGCAAAAATCACTGAAGTTGGAGACTTATATCTCCCACACTAACTTTAACCATCAGCTATCTGAGCAGCTTACCGATCGCTGCAGCTGTACACAGCCCATCTGTAAATAGCCCATCCAATCTACTTACCTCATCCCCATATTGTTTTTATTTACTTTTTTTTATACTTTCTCTTGCACACCAATATTTCTACTTGCACATCATCATCTGCACATCTATCTCTCCAGTGTTAATTTGCTAAATTGTAATTACTTCACTACTATGGCCTATTTATTGCCTTACCTCCTCACGCCATTTGCACACACTGTATATAGACTTTTTCTATTGTGTTATTGACTGTACGTTTATTTATTCCATGTGTAACTCTGTTGTTGTGTTTTGTGTCGCACTGCTTTGCTTCATCTTGGCCAGGTCGCAGTTGTAAATGAGAACTTGTTCTCAACTGGCCTACCTGGTTAAATAAAGGTGACATTTTAATTTTTTTAAACTGCTAGGCTACTGCTAGGCTCCTGCCACTGCTAGGCTCCTGCCACTGCTAGGCTCCTGCCACTGCTAGGCTCCTGCCACTGCTAGGCTCCTGCCACTGCTAGGCTCCTGCCACTGCTAGGCTCCTGCCACTGCTAGGCTCCTGCCAGGCTGCTCTGCTAGGCTCTAGCCACTGCTAGGCTCTAGCCACTGCTAGGCTCTAGCCACTGCTAGGCTCTAGCCACTGCTAGGCTCTAGCCACTGCTAGGCTCCTGCCACTGCTAGGCTCCTGCCACTGCTAGGCTCCTGCCACTGCTAGGCTCTAGCCAGGCTGCTCTGCTAGGCTGCTCTGCTAGGCTCCAGGCTGCTCTGCTAGGCTCCAGGCTGCTCTGCTAGGCTCCAGGCTGCTCTGCTAGGCTCCAGGCTGCTCTGCTAGGCTCCAGCCACTGCTAGGCTCCTGCCACTGCTAGGCTCCAGCCACTGCTAGGCTCCAGCCACTGCTAGGCTCCAGCCACTGCTAGGCTCCAGCCACTGCTAGGCTCCAGCCACTGCTAGGCTCCAGCCAGGCTGCTATGCTAGGCTCTAGCCACTGCTAGGCTCTAGCCACTGCTAGGCAACAGCCACTGCTAGGCTCCTGCCACTGCTAGGCTCCTGCCACTGCTAGGCTCCAGTCACTGCTAGACTCCTGCCACTGCTAGGCTCCTGCCACTGCTAGGCTCCTGCCACTGCTAGACTCCTGCCACTGCTAGGCTCCTGCCACTGCTAGGCTCCTGCCACTGCTAGGCTCCTGCCACTGCTAGGCTCCAGTCACTGCTAGGCTCCAGTCACTGCTAGGCTCCTGCCACTGCTAGGCTCTAGCCAGGCTGCTCTGCTAGGCTGCTCTGCTAGGCTCCAGGCTGCTCTGCTAGGCTCCAGGCTGCTCTGCTAGGCTCCAGGCTGCTCTGCTAGGCTCCAGGCTGCTCTGCTAGGCTCCAGCCACTGCTAGGCTCCTGCCACTGCTAGGCTCCAGCCACTGCTAGGCTCCAGCCACTGCTAGGCTCCAGCCACTGCTAGGCTCCAGCCACTGCTAGGCTCCAGCCACTGCTAGGCTCCAGCCAGGCTGCTATGCTAGGCTCTAGCCACTGCTAGGCTCTAGCCACTGCTAGGCAACAGCCACTGCTAGGCTCCTGCCACTGCTAGGCTCCTGCCACTGCTAGGCTCCAGTCACTGCTAGACTCCTGCCACTGCTAGGCTCCTGCCACTGCTAGGCTCCTGCCACTGCTAGACTCCTGCCACTGCTAGGCTCCTGCCACTGCTAGGCTCCTGCCACTGCTAGGCTCCTGCCACTGCTAGGCTCCAGTCACTGCTAGGCTCCAGTCACTGCTAGGCTCCTGCCACTGCTAGGCTCCTGCCACTGCTATGTTCCAGCCACTAGATGACACATAGATTAAGTAAGGGTTATTAACCCCCCCCATCAACACAGAACGCACACACATATATGCACGTACATACACGCACACACTCTCTCTCTCTTCTATCTCCTCATCTATCCTCTCTCTCTCTCCTCTCTCTCTCCTCTCTCTCTCTCTCTCCTCTCTCTCCTCTCTCTCTCTCCTCTCTCTCTCTCCTCTCTCTCGCTCATCTCTCTCTTTCCTCTCTCTCTCTCTCCTCTCTCTCTCTCTCCCTCCCTCCCCCGGCACTGTGACCTAGATACTAGCTCCAATAGCTCCCAAAATCTGTCCCGCTCTTTGAGTCGCTGGTTTCGTTCAGGGCCGTGTACCCTCCACGGACAGATGTGCTGCAGTCATCGGGACAAAGAAAAGCTGACTAGGGTGACCCAGGTTTCATTTTAAGCTGCAGCACAGTACGCTGCGAAACCAAACAGACACTGATGGTCAATGCGAAGGCAATGGCAGGGCAGAGTAAAACACAGAAGTAATCCTTTTAAGTTGCAAATCTGTGCAGGATAAATTGAACATGTCTTTTTGGAGAGGAAGTGACAGAGAGCGAGAACAGGACAGCAAGTTGATTGATGTGGTGGATGGTTGGGATTAGGACCAAGCCTAAGGGCTCCTTAAAGGGGTTTTAGTGGTAGTCTTGGCTAGCTCTATCTTTGCTGTGTGTTATCCCCAATTTAGCCCTCCCCTATAGCCCTGCCCCATAGCCTTCCATAGCCCTGCCCTATAGCCTTCCATAGCCCTGCCCTATAGCCTTCCATAGCCCTGCCCTATAGCCTTCCATAGCCCTGCCCTATAGCCCTGCCCTATAGCCTTCCATAGCCCTGCCCTATAGCCTTCCATAGCCCTGCCCTATAGCCCTGCCCCATAGCCTTCCATAGCCCTGCCCCATAGCCTTCCATAGCCCTGCCCTATAGCCTTCCATAGCCCTGCCCTATAGCCTTCCATAGCCCTGCCCTATAGCCTTCCATAGCCCTGCCCTATAGCCCTGCCCCATAGCCTTCCATAGCCCTGCCCTATAGCCTTCCATAGCCTTCCCCTATAGCCTTCCATAGCCCTGCCCTATAGCCCTGCCCTATAGCCTTTCATAGCCCTGCCCTATAGCCTTCCATAGCCCTGCCCTATAGCCTTCCATAGCCCTGCCCTATAGCCCTGCCCCATAGCCTTCCATAGCCCTGCCCCATAGCCTTCCATAGCCCTGCCCCATAGCCTTCCATAGCCCTGCCCCATAGCCTTCCATAGCCCTGCCCCATAGCCTTCCATAGCCCTGCCCCATAGCCTTCCATAGCCCTGCCCCATAGCCTTCCATAGCCCTGCCCCTATAGCCTTCCATAGCCCTGCCCTATAGCCTTCCATAGCCCTGCCCTATAGCCTTCCATAGCCCTGCCCTATAGCCTTCCATAGCCCTGCCCTATATCCTTCCATAGCCCTGCCCTATAGCCTTCCATAGCCCTGCCCTATAGCCTTCCATAGCCCTGCCCTATAGCCCTGCCCTATAGCCTTCCATAGCCCTGCCCTATAGCCTTCCATAGCCCTGCCCTATAGCCCTGCCCCATAGCCTTCCATAGCCCTGCCCCATAGCCTTCCATAGCCCTGCCCTATAGCCTTCCATAGCCCTGCCCTATAGCCTTCCATAGCCCTGCCCTATAGCCTTCCATAGCCTTCCCCTATAGCCTTCCATAGCCCTGCCCTATAGCCTTCCATAGCCCTGCCCTATAGCCCTGCCCCATAGCCTTCCATAGCCCTGCCCCATAGCCTTCCATAGCCCTGCCCTATAGCCTTCCATAGCCTTCCCCTATAGCCTTCCATAGCCCTGCCCTATAGCCCTGCCCTATAGCCTTCCATAGCCCTGCCCTATAGCCTTCCATAGCCCTGCCCTATAGCCCTGCCCCATAGCCTTCCATAGCCCTGCCCCATAGCCTTCCATAGCCCTGCCCCATAGCCTTCCATAGCCCTGCCCCATAGCCTTCCATAGCCCTGCCCCATAGCCTTCCATAGCCCTGCCCCATAGCCTTCCATAGCCCTGCCCTATAGCCTTCCATAGCCTTCCCCTATAGCCTTCCATAGCCCTGCCCTATAGCCTTCCATAGCCCTGCCCTATAGCCTTCCATAGCCCTGCCCTATAGCCTTCCATAGCCCTGCCCTATAGCCTTCCATAGCTCTGCCCCATAGCCTTCCATAGCCCTGCCCCATAGCCTTCCATAGCCCTGCCCCATAGCCTTCCATAGCCCTGCCCCATAGCCTTCCATAGCCCTCCCCTATAGCCTTCCATAGCCCTCCCCTATAGCCTTCCATAGCCCTCCCCTATAGCCTTCCATAGCCCTCCCCTATAGCCTTCCATAGCCCTGCCCCATAGCCTTCCATAGCTCTGCCCCATAGCCTTCCATAGCCTTCCCCTATAGCCTTCCATAGCCCTCCCCTATAGCCTTCCATCGCCCTCCCCTATAGCCTTCCCCTATAGCCTTCCATAGCCCTGCCCTATAGCCTTCCATCGCCCTGCCCTGCCCTGCCCTATAGCCTTCCATAACCCTGCCCTATAGCCTTCCATAGCTCTGCCCCATAGCCTTCCATAGCTCTGCCCCATAGCCTTCCATAGCTCTGCCCCATAGCCTTCCATAGCTCTCCCCTATAGCCTTCCATAGCCCTCCCCTATAGCCTTCCATAGCCCTCCCCTATAGCCTTCCATAGCCCTCCCCTATAGCCTTCCATAGCCCTCCCCTATAGCCCTCCCCTATAGCCTTCCATAGCCCTGCCCTATAGCCTTCCATAGCCCTGCCCTGCCATATAGCCTTCCAAAGCCCTCCCCTATATCCTTCCATAGCCCTCCCCTATAGCCCTCCCCTATAGCCTTCCATAGCCATGCCTTATAGCCTTCCATAGCTCTGCCCTATAGCCCTGCCCTATAGTCTTCCATAGCCCTGCCCTGCCCTATAGCCCTCCCCTATAGCCTTCCATAGCCCTCCCCCATAGCCCTCCCCTATAGCCCTCCCCTATAGCCTTCCATAGCCCTCCCCTATAGCCCTCCGCTATAGCCTTCCATCGCCCTGCCCTATGGAAGGCTATAGGGGAAGGCTATAGGGCAGGGCTATGGAAGACTATAGGGCAGGGCTATAGGGCAGAGCTATGGAAGGCTATAAGGCAGGGCTATAGGGGAGGGCTATGGAAGGCTATAGGGCAGGGCTATGGAAGGCTATAGGGCAAAGCTATGGAAGGCTATGCGGCAGGGCTATGGAAGGCTATAGGGGAGGGCTATGGAATGCTATAGGGGAAGGCTATGGAAGGCTATGGGGCAGGGCTATGGAAGGGCTATAGCCTTCCATAGCCCTCCCCTATAGCCTTGCCTTATAGCCTTCCATAGCCCTGCCCTGCCCTATAGCCTTCCATAGCCCTGCCCCATAGCCTTCCATAGCTCTGCCCTATAGCCTTCCATAGCTCTGCCCTATAGCCTTCCATAGCCCTGCCTTATAGCCCTCCCCTATAGCCCTCCCCTATAGCCTTCCATAGCCCTCCCCTATAGCCTTCCATAGCCCTCCCATATATCAAGTTTATTTTTCAAGTTTATTTTATATAGCCCTTCGTACATCAGCTAATATCTCGAAGTGCTGTACAGAAACCCAGCCTAAAACCCCAAACAGCTAGTAATGCAGGTGTAGAAGCACGGTGGCTAGGAAAAACTCCCTAGAAAGGCCAAAACCTAGGAAGAAACCTAGAGAGGAACCAGGCTATGAGGGGTGGCCAGTCCTCTTCTGGCTGTGCCGGGTGGAGATTATAACAGAACTATGCCAAGATGTTCAAAAATGCTCATAAGTGACAAGCATGGTCAAATAATAATCATGAATCATTTTCAGTTGGCTTTTCATAGCCAATCATTAAGAGTTGAAAAACAACAGGTCTGGGACAGGTGGCGGTTCCATAACCGCAGGCAGAACAGTTGAAACTGGAATAGCAGCAAGGCCAGGCGGACTGGGGACAGCAAGGAGTCATCATGCCCGGTAGTCCTGACGTATGGTCCTAGGGCTCAGGTTCTCAGAGAGAGAGAAAGAAAGAGAGAACGAGAGAATTAGAGAGAGCATACTTAAATTCACACAGGACACTGGATAAGACAGGAGAAGTACTCCAGGTATAACCAACTGACCCTAGCCCCCCGACACATAAGCTACTGCAGCATAAATACTGGAGGCTGAGACAGGAGCGGTCAGGAGACACTGTGGCCCCATCCGAAGATACCCCCGGACAGGGCCAAACAGGAAGGATAAACCCCACCCACTTTGCCAAAGCACAGCCCCCGCACCACTAGAGGGATATCTTCAACCACCAACTTACAATCCTGAGACAAGGCCGAGTATAGCCCACAAAGATCTCCACCACAGCACAAACCAAGGGGGGGGGCGCCAACCCAGACAGGAAGATCACGTCAGTAACTTAACCCACTCAAGTGACGCACCCCTCCTAGGGACGGCATGAAAGAGCACCAGTAAGCCAGTGACTCAGCCCCTGTAATAGGGTTAGAGGCAGAGAATCCCAGTGGAGAGAGGGGAACCGGCCAGGCAGAGACAGCAAGGGCGGTTCGTTGCTCCAGAGCCTTTCCGTTCACCTTCACACTCCTGGGCCAGACTACACTCAATCATATGACCTACTGAAGAGATAAGTCTTCAGTAAAGACTTAAAGGTTGAGACCGAGTCTGCGTCTCTCACATGGGTAGGCAGACTGTTCCATAAAAATGGAGATCTATAGGAGAAAGCCCTGCCTCCCGCTGTTTGCTTAGAAATTCTAGGGACAATTAGGAGGCCTGCGTCTTGTGACCGTAGCGTACGTATTGGTATGTACGGCAGGACCAACTCGGAAAGATAGGTAGGAGCAAGCCCATGTAACGCTTTATAGGTTAACAGTAAAACCTTGAAATCAGCCCTTGCCTTAACAGGAAGCCAGTGTAGGGAAGCTAGCACTGGAGTAATATGATCAAATTTCTTGGTTCTAGTCAGGATTCTAGCAGCCGTATTTAGCACTAACTGAAGTTTATTTAGTGCTTTATCCGGGTAGCCGGAAAGTAGAGCATTGCAGTAGTCTAACCTAGAAGTAACAAATGCATGGATTAATTTTTCTGCATCATTTTTGGACAGAAAATTTCTGATTTTTGCAATATTACGTAGATGGAAAAAAGCTGTCCTTGAAACAGTCTTGATATGTTCGTCAAAAGAGAGATCAGGGTCAAGAGTAACGCCGAGGTCCTTCACAGTTTTATTTGAGACGACTTTACAACCATCAAGATGAATTGTCAGATTTAACAGAAGATCTCTTTGTTTCTTGGGACCTAGAACAAGCATCTCTGTTTTGTCCGAGTTTAAAAGTAGAAAGTTTTCAGCCATCCACTTCCTTATGTCTGAAACACAGGCTTCTAGCGAGGGCAATTTTGGGGCTTCACCATGTTTCATTGAAATGTACAGCTGTGTGTCGTCCGCATAGCAGTGAAAGTTAACATTATGTTTTCGAATAACATCCCCAAGAGGTAAAATATATAGTGAAAACAATAGTGGTCCTAAAACGGAACCTTGAGGAACACCGAAATGTACAGTTGATTTGTCAGAGGACAAACCATTCACAGAGACAAACTGATATCTTTCCGACAGGTAAGATCTAAACCAGGCCAGAACTTGTCCGTGTAGACCAATTTGGGTTTCCAGTCTCTCCAAAAGAATGTGGTGATCGATGGTGTCAAAGGCAGCACTAAGGTCTAGTAGCACGAGGACAGATGCAGAGCCTCGGTCTGACGCCATTAAAAGGTCATTTACCACCTTCACAAGTGCAGTCTCAGTGCTATGATGGGGTCTAAAACCAGACTGAAGCATTTCGTATACATTGTTTGTCTTCAGAAAGGCAGTGAGTTGCTGCGCAACAGCTTTTTCTAAAATTTTTGAGAGGAATGGAAGATTCGATATAGGCCGATTAGTTTTTTATATTTTCCGGGTCAAGGTTTGGCTTTTTCAAGAGAGGCTTTATCACTGCCACTTTTAGTGAGTTTGGTACACATCCGGTAAATAGAGAGCTGTTTATTATGTTCAACATAGGAGGGCCAAGCACAGGAAGCAGCTCTTTCAGTAGTTTAGTAGGAATAGGATCCAGTATGCAGCTTGAAGGTTTAGAGGCCATGATCATTTTCATCATTGTGTCGAGATATAGTACTAAAACACTTAAGTGTCTCTCCCGATCCCAGGCCCTGGCAGAGCTGTGCAGATCCAGGACAGCTAAGCCCTGGAGGAATACGCAGATTCAAAGAGGAGTCCGTAACTTGCTTTCTAATGGTCATGATCTTTTCCTCAAAGAAGTTCATGAATTTATTACTGCTGAAGTGAAAGCCATCCTCTCTTGGGGAATGCTGCTTTTTAGTTAGCTTTGCAACAGTATCAAAAATAAATTTTGGATTGTTCTTATTTTCCTCGATTAAGTTGGAAAAGTAGGATGATCGAGCAGCAGTGAGGGCTCTTCGGCACTGCACGGTACTGTCTTTCCAAGCTAGTCGGAAGACTTCCAGTTTGGTGTGGCGCCATTTCCGTTCCAATTTCCTGGAAGCTTGCTTCAAAGCTCGGGTATTTTCTGTATACCAGGGAGCTAGTTTCTTATGACAAATGTTTTTCGTTTTTAGGGGTGCAACTGCATCTAGGGTATTGCGCAAGGTTAAATTGAGTTCCTCAGTTAAGTGGTTAACTGATTTTTGTCCTCTGACGTCCTTGGGTAGGCAGAAGGAGTCTGGAAGGGCATCAAGGAATTTTTGTGTTGTCTGAGAATTTATAGCACGACTTTTGATGCTCCTTGGTTGGGGTCTGAGCAGATTATTTGTTGCGATTGCAAACGTAATAAAATGGTGGTCCGATAGTCCAGGATTATGTGGAAAAACATTAAGATCTACAACATTTATTCCATGGGACAAAACTAGGTCCAGAGTATGACTGTGGCAGTGAGTAGGTCCAGAGACATGTTGGACAAAACCCACTGAGTCGATGATGGCTCCGAAAGACTTTTGGAGTGGGTCTGTGGACTTCTCCATATGAATATTAAAATCACCAAAAATTAGAATATGATCTGCTATGACTACAAGGTCTGATAGGAATTCAGGGAACTCAGAGAGGAACGCTGTATATGGCCCAGGAGGCCTGTAAACAGTAGCTATAAAAAGTGATTGAGTAGGCTGCATAGATTTCATGACTAGAAGCTCAAAAGACGAAAACGTCATTTTTTTTTTTGTAAATTGAAATTTGCTATCGTAAATGTTAGCAACACCTCCGCCTTTGCGGGATGCACGGGGGATATGGTCACTAGTGTAACCAGGAGGTGAGGCCTCATTTAACACAGTAAATTCATCAGGCTTAAGCCATGTTTCAGTCAGGCCAATCACATCAAGATTATGATCAGTGATTAGTTCATTGACTACGACTGCCTTTGAAGTGAGGGATCTAACATTAAGTAACCCTATTTTGAGATGTGAGGTATCACGATCTCTATCAATAATGGCAGGAATGGAGGAGGTCTTTATCCTAATAAGATTGCTAAGCCGAACACCGCCATGTTTAGTTTTGCCCAACCTAGGTCGAGGCACAGACACAGTCTCAATGGGTATGGCTGAGCTGACTACACTGACTGTGCTATTGGCAGACTCCACTAAGCTGGCAGGTTGGCTAACAGCCTGCTGCCTGGCCTGCACCCTATTTCATTGTGGGGCTAGAGGAGTTAGAGCCCTATCTATGTTGGTAGATAAGATGAGAGCACCCCTCCAGCTAGGATGGAGTCCGTCACTCCTCAGCAGGTCAGGCTTGGTCCTGTTTGTGGGTGAGTCCCAGAAAGAGGGCCAATTATCTACAAATTCTATCTTTTGGGAGGGGCAGAAAACAGTTTTCAACCAGCGATTGAGTGCTGAGACTCTATATAGCCTTGCCCTCCATAGCCCTGCCCAAAAGCCATCCATAGCCCTGCCCTGCCCTATAGCCTTCCATAGCCCTGCCCCATAGCCTTCCATAGCCCTCCCCTATAGCCTTCCATAGCCCTGCCCTATAGCCCAGCCTTATAGCCTATCATAGCTCTGCCCTATAGCCCTGCCCTTTAGCCTTCCATAGCCCTCCCTTAAGGCTATAGGGCAGAGCTATGGAAGGCTATAGGGCCTTACCAGTTGGTCAGCGCATGCTCGCAGTACACATCCT